>NW_026035255.1:0-205 GCF_019186545.1 Solanum stenotomum
CCTAAAATTTTAATGGCAGCGATTATTTTTTAAAAAAATTAACTAAAATCGCTACACGTGGAGCGATTTTCCATTATTTTTTAAGCAGTCCTCGCCTTGGGAATTTTTAATAAGAAAAAATTTAAACTTTTTTTAAGAAAATGGCTGCTATAGCAGGTATGTCTATTTTTTAAATATTGTTGGGGCAGCGTTGTTAAAAAAAAAA
>NW_026035256.1:0-647 GCF_019186545.1 Solanum stenotomum
GCTAATTGGTCATAAATACTCGGACCATTATGTTCAAAATGCAACGGAGAAGATAATATAATATGTCCAGCTGGAATGATTAAATGAGATAGAGACGGAAGAAGATAAGAAGAAGAAGAAGATAAAGTCGTAGATAAAAGAGATAAGGAAGAAGACATAGTCATGAAAAGTCTTAAAGTAAATAGTGGAAAGATAAAGTAAAGACAAATTTTTTTGACTTATTGTGTAAATCATTGTAAAGTGTAGTAATTGTATAAGTGTAGTAAGTGGACAAGTGTATGGTGTGTCATAAGTAGTAGGTATGGTAGTAGGTATGGTGTGTCATACTATATTATTAGGCACATTATTATACTATATAGGTACATTATTAAGTAGTGTGTACGTGGAGTATTGTAAAAGGTTGTAAAAGTAGCACATTATTGTAAGTAGTGTAGTACGTGAGAATTCCTCTCTATATAAGGGAGGATATATGTAAATGAAAGACAGACAATGTCTAATGTAATAAAAACTTTCTTGAAAAAACTCTCCACACTAAGATATAAAAATACTTAAAAGTTAATATGGAGAAATCTGAAATCCACTCAGATATTTCAGATAGCATGGCTAAGCAAGAGGCAGATGTATATTGTTCAAAAAATATGCAGAAC
>NW_026035257.1:0-939 GCF_019186545.1 Solanum stenotomum
ATTTCCTTTTATTTTTTTAATCATATTTTGGTTTGGTTGCGTAGATCTCGAAAAAATACGCGGATTCAAAAAAAAATTCGCCTGAAACGGACACCCGAGGCCCGAGTTATGGCCGTTTGAAGTTTCCTAAATTCAAAGCCACCTTCAACCTTTCAGATGCTGAATTTCAAATGGCCGTAACTTTCGGCTCGGACGTCCGTTTGACGCAATCTTTTTTTCGAACCCTCGTATTTTTTCGAGATCTATTTGAAAAACCCATCAAATTTGTGTGAATTTCCTTTTATTTTTTTATCATATTTTGGTACGCGTAAGAATCAGTTAAAGGCGTTTTTGGGAAAATCGGCACGCGTAAACCGCCTTTAGGCAGTTTGGTTGCATAGATCTCGAAAAAATACGCGGATTCAAAATAAAAATCGCCTGAAACGGACAACCGAGGCCCGAGTTATGGCCGTTTGAAGTTTCGTAAATTCAAAGCCACCATTAACCTTTAAGGTGCTGAATTTCAAATGGTCGTAACTTTCGGCTCGAACGTCCGTTTGACGCAATCTTTTTTTTGAACCCTCGTATTTCTTCGAGACCTATTTGAAGAACCCATCGCCTTCTTCTGAATTTCCTTTTATTTTTTCATCATATTTCCGCTCGCGTAAGAATCAGTAAAAGGAGTTTTTGGGAAAATNCAAACCGCCTTTAGGCAGTTTGGTTGCGTAGATCTCAAAAAAATACACGGATTCAGAAAAAAAATCGCCTGAAACGGACATCCGAGGCCCGGGTTATGGCCGTTTGAAGTTTCAGAAATTCAAAGCCACCTTTAACCTTTAAGGTGCTGAATTTTAAATGGCCGTAACTTTCGGCTCGAACGTCCGTTTGACGCAATCTTTTTTTTGAACCCTCGTATTTTTTTGAGATCTATCTGAAAAAGCCATCGCCTTTGTCTGAATT
>NW_026035258.1:0-652 GCF_019186545.1 Solanum stenotomum
TGTGTCCTTGTCTCCTATGTTGAAGTGTTGGTGTGTGGCCTAGAATGCCTAAAGGCTTTATATGTGAATTACTCATGAATTGGGGACATTGTGAATGTGTTGTGATCCCTTTAAGGGAAGAACACTCAATATCAATGTTGTAGCTAATATGCCACTATGAGGACCAATATGCACACACACACACTCTACATGTATAGTTATGAATATAATGTGTTATGGTGTCTATTGAAAGGTTAACTCTTATATGCACCCTTACATCTTATTATGCATGCAAAGTGTATGATTAGTAAGGTGTGAATATGTGTTGTATAAAGGTGTTTATGTGAAAGGCTTTCTCACATATGTACACACACATGAATGAATGAATGAGGTTTATGATAATCTAGTGAAAGTGAGTCTCTAGAAAGGTATCCTCAATTGTACTCTAAACTAGTATTATGAATATGGTATGATTATGTGAAAGGTCATTCTCACATAATATAGGTTCAATGATGAAAGGTCATTCTCATCTTAGAAACCTTTGAGCTATATGATATGAGGGATTAAGTCCCTAAATCCTACTTTATGAACTAATGTTAAATAAAGGCTTAAAGATGTTTAAAAAGGGAGTTGGATCTTAGCACCGAGTGAACATGAAAAATTAGAGTGGGGG
>NW_026035259.1:0-652 GCF_019186545.1 Solanum stenotomum
ATCCTCCAGCTGCCCCACCTTCCTTGAGTTCTTTCATCTCGGCCTTCATGGTCTCAATCGTGCTCAACGCCTCCATGAGCCGACACTCCAAGGAAGTGATAACCTCCTTCATCTCAAACTCGACCCGCTGACGTGCCTCCAACTCCTTGCGGATGTTTTCGGTCTCTTCAAGGGTGAAGTCCTCAAGAGTCTTGAACTTGCCATCAACCACGTTCAAACGCCGGCCTAATATCTCCACGGCCTGCCTCGCCACTTCAACCCTTGCGACCCATTCTTCTCTAGCGGTGACGTCAATAGGCTCCTCGCCACGTTCATCGTCACTTGCTTCGGTGGTCGAAGGTGGATGAGATGTTAGCGCCTCGCTTGGTGTAGGTTCCAGCAGCATTTCCTCAGGACTCCTTTGGTGCTTCTTACCCTTTCGGGCCTTCTTTCCACCATCCGGGCGGACGTTGGTGGTGCTAGCGGCGTTTACGTCCCCTTCGGTTGCCATTCCCTTAGTATCGAACCTCGCTCTGATACCACTTTTGTCACGGACTTAGAGTCTTACTAAAGCTCCGTGCGGCACTTGACAACTTACTCACGAATCTTTCACGATCTTGTAAGCTCAAGTAAGCCCTTTAAAACTAGATCGCTAAGAGAATGCTTAAGGAAA
>NW_026035260.1:0-493 GCF_019186545.1 Solanum stenotomum
GTTTTAGGGTTTAGGGTTTAGGGTTTAGTGTTAAGGATTTAGGCTTTAGGGGTTAGGGTTTAGGGTTTATGGTTTAGTGTTTAGGGTTTAGGGTTTATGGTTTAGTGTTTATGGTTTAGGGTTTACTGTTTATGGTTTAGGTTTAAGGGGTTAGGGTTTAGGGTTTAGGGCTTAGGGTTTAGAGTTTGGTATTTAGCGTTTAGAGTTTAGGGTTAAGGTTAAAGGTTTAGGATTTTGGATTTAGGGTTTAGGGTTAAGGTTTAGGATTTAGGATTTTGGGTTTAGGATTTAAAGTTTAGGGCTCAGGGTTTAGGTTTAGTATTTAGGATTTAGGGTTGAGGGTTAGTCTTTAGGATTTAGGGTTTAAGGTTTAGGGTTTATGCCTTAGGGTTTTGGGTTTTCAGTATAGGGTTTAGGGTATAGGGTCTAGTGTTTTGGGTTTCATTTTTAGGATTTAGGGTTTTTGGTTTAGGGTTTAAGGTTTATGATTTAT
>NW_026035261.1:0-236 GCF_019186545.1 Solanum stenotomum
TGGCATTTTACACATCTCACATCGCTCCATCGCCTTCTAAAATGTCGACCATCTCTCTGATCAATATTGGTTAAACCAGTCCTCTTAATACCCAGTCTTTCTTAGACCTTAATAACGAACCTGGTCCCTGTTCTGTCATGTTGTCCGACCTCTTATTTGAGAGAGACCTTCCCGAAAATAAATCGTCTAAGTCAAACATTCTCGTAGACAGTGAAAGCCTAGTCGTCGAGAGTCTA
>NW_026035262.1:0-243 GCF_019186545.1 Solanum stenotomum
CCGGAAAACGATTTAAAAAAAATTAAATGAAAAGAGAAAATAATACCGACATCAAGAGGTCGGTTTTTATTGTAATTCATTTTTTGGGAAAAATTCCGACTTCTTGAGGTCGGAATTTGGTTTACCCGGAAACCGCAAACCGACCTCCGGATGTCGCTTTTAAAAGTAATTAGATGAAATAAAAATACCGACCTCCGGATGTCGCTTTAATTAAGAGTCGAAATAAAAATACCGACCTCATGA
>NW_026035263.1:0-205 GCF_019186545.1 Solanum stenotomum
CACCCTTGTCTGAATTTCCTTTTATTTTATTCGTCATATTTCCGCTCGCGCGTAAGAATCAGTAAAACGCGTTTCTGGGAAAATCGGCACGCGCAAACCGCCTTTAGGCAGTTTGGTTGCGTAGATCTCGAAAAAATACGCGGATTCAAAAAAAAAATCGCCCGAAACGGACACCCGCAGGCCCGAGTTATGGCCGTTTGAAGTT
>NW_026035264.1:0-542 GCF_019186545.1 Solanum stenotomum
TTCATATCGAACTTGCTGGACAACATGCGTTTAGTGGCATTTATATTGTCAATATCTTTACTCATTATTAACATGTCATCAACATACAAACAAACAATGACTTCATGATTCAGAACGTTTTTAATGTAAACACACTTATCACATTCGTTAATCTTAAATCCATTTGTCAACATTGTTTGATCAAATTTAGCATGCCATTGTTTGGGTGCTTGCTTGAGTCCATAAAGCGACTTCACAAGTCTGCACACTTTCTCTTCTTTACCAGGAACCACAAACCCTTCAGGTTGTTACATGTAAATTTTTTCCTCCAATTCTCCATTTAAGAAGGCTATCTTTACATCCATTTGATGGATTTTAAGATCATGCACTGCCGCTAGTGCTATTAACATTCTAATTGATGTTATCCTTGTTACTGGAGAGTATGTATCAAAGTAGTCCAGACCTTCCTTTTGTCTATATCCTTTGACTACAAGTCTAGCCTTATATTTGTCAATAGTCTCATCGGCTTTCATTGTCCTTTTAAAGATCCACTTTGATCCTAA
>NW_026035265.1:0-297 GCF_019186545.1 Solanum stenotomum
AATCCATTAATAAAAAGTTACTAAATTTAATTTATCGATCAAGTTAATTTTATAAATTTAAATTATATAACTCCTAATTATATAAATTTAATTTTATTGATCAACAAAATTTTATCAATATCAAATTTAATATATAAATCTCCTTGAATTGATCATCGGTATTTTTTTAATTGATAATGTATTTCATATCTAAACCACTAGTATATAAGACTTGATTTGTTAAACTACTCGAGCATTTATATTTATTAAATTAAACTTCTGTTGATGTGTGTGTATATATATATAATTTAACTACAC
>NW_026035266.1:0-266 GCF_019186545.1 Solanum stenotomum
ATGGAAGATATTAAGAAGATTTTAAATTTATTTCAAACTCCTAAGTATTAAGTAGATAATTAAATTCTGTTTTATCTAATGTTAAATTATATTTTTAAGATAGAAAAGGCGAATGACATTTCGCTTTAAATTCAATTCCCTTTGTCGTTTAATGAGAATGCACATGCCAACATGCTTTTGAAGTTTTAAAAGTATACTAATCTCACATGAATAATAACTCTTTGGTACATTCTCATGTTAAGTACCCAAAATTGGTTGACCAAACC
>NW_026035267.1:0-296 GCF_019186545.1 Solanum stenotomum
TCATTCATACTATATAAGTGGAGGTTCCGTTGGACTACCAAGGGTATTCCCGTCATTTCCTTCCTTAAAAGAGCTCCTACCAATACTACCAACCTATCAAAAATGGCCACGTAGGGCTAATTAATATTTCTTTATATTATTTTATATTATTTTCATCATATCATCATATCATCATCATCATCATAAGTGGTGGTTCCCTTGGACTACCAAGGGTATTCCCGTCATTTCCTTCCTTAAAAGAACTCCTACCAATACTACCAAACCTATAAAAAATGGCCATGTAGGGCTAATTAATA
>NW_026035268.1:0-406 GCF_019186545.1 Solanum stenotomum
CCTCCATCGAATTTTTTATTACTTCTTAGTGTTGTTAAGCTTTCACTTGTTAAATTTTGTAGCCATAATTTTACTGTTCCTATAAGTGTTCTTTCTATGTATTTCGGTGCCTCTGTTATTACTATCTTGTTATCTATTAATTGTTTTGATATGTATCCCATCCATAATTGGATTGTTTTATTTATATCTGCTACACAGTCTAAATCTAAAAAATCATGTCGTTCAATTATTGGTTTGGGTGTCAATTTTTTATTTAATCTTTTATCCTATATAATTGTTTCTCTATCATATTGTTCGTAGTTTTTATTATAATATTTTGGATTAATATATTTTGGGTTTTTACTCCTGATGTGCTAGGTTTTTCGTTTATGTTTATGCCTTCTATATTTACTTCTAAATTCTTTGT
>NW_026035269.1:0-606 GCF_019186545.1 Solanum stenotomum
TGAAGTTCTTGCTGATTTGGGACAAGATCTGGTTGCGTTTTTGAGTGGAATCCACTGTATGTTGAGGGGTTTATGACCCCAAGTGTTTGGGAAAAGAACCTTTGAGGTTGAGAGGGTTTAGAGTTGGCAACATGAAGGAGAAAAGTTGGGCAGCTTGCCTGAAGCAAGTGTGCGTCACAGATTTGTTCCCTTTGTGAACAGAATCTGTTCTGTTTTCAGAATTA
Source organism: Solanum stenotomum (assembly GCF_019186545.1). NCBI lineage: Eukaryota > Viridiplantae > Streptophyta > Magnoliopsida > Solanales > Solanaceae > Solanum > Solanum stenotomum. The sequence continues at coordinate 225 of NW_026035269.1, forward strand.
AATTTCAAAATTTTTCTTAAGTCTAGCTGTCCTAATTATTCCTTATCATCATGGGGTCTTTCCAAACACAAATCATTACCCTCGAATTCATAATCCAAGTCAAGTGAAGTTAGTTTCCAAGCCAAGTGAAGTTAGTTTCCAATTCAAGGGAAGTTAGTTTCCAATTCAAGGGAAGTTAGTTCCCAAGTCAAGTGAAGTTAGTTTCCAATTCAAGTGAAGTTAGTTTCCAATTCAAGTGAAGTTAGTTTCCAAGTCAAGTCGAGTTAGAAGTCGAGTGAAATTAGAAGTCAAGCTTAGAAGTTAACAAGCTAGTTCAAGCAAGTCCTCCAAGCTTTTCAAGAGTCTTTATTGAACGTTTAACTTCATTCTAAGGCTCAAGTTG
>NW_026035270.1:0-3268 GCF_019186545.1 Solanum stenotomum
GTTTGTTGAAGATTTTAAGATTTTTTTTTACAGTTTAGAGGTTCTTAGGGATTAAGATTTCTTTGGTTTTAGGGTTTAGCATTTCTTTTAAATGATTTTTAGGGTAAATTATGGTGTAGGGCTTTGTGTTTATTAGTTTTTTAGGTTTACAATTTTTTAGGGGTTCTAAAAGAGGTTTTTTTTTTCTTAAAGTTTTTAGGGTTTAGTATCTTGAGTATTAGGATTTATAAGGGTTTAAGGTTTAGAATTTCCTAGGGTTTACAGTCTAGTGTTTCTGCGAGTTTTTTAGCGTATGTTCTATTTCTTGGTTTAGGGCTTAGGGTTTTAGGTTTAAAGATTTTGATTGAGTTTTTTTCGGGTTTATAAGGGCTTATGATTTTCTTAAGGATTTTTTAGTTTTAGGGTTTTATAAGGTTTTAAGGGTTTTTTTTATGGTTTCTTTATGTTTAGGGTTGGCCAAAGGTTTAGGATTAAGGGTTTAGGCCCTAAGGTACTATGGTTTAAGGTTTAGGGTTTAGGATTTCGGTTTTTAGGTTAGGGTTTTTTTTTAGGTTTTATGATTTTTTTAGGAGTATTATTTTTATGATTAGGGTTTTTAAACGTTTTTAGGGTTTTTTAGGGGTTCTAAAAGAGGTTTTTTTTTTCTTTTTATAGTTTTTAGGGTTTAGGGTTTAGTATCTTGGGTATTAGGATTTATAAGGGTTTAATGTTTAGAGTTTGTCAGGCTTTACAATTTAGTGTTTCTGCGGATTTTTTAGCATATGTCATATTTCTTGGTTTAGGGCTTAGGGTTTTTGGTTTAAAGATTTTGATTGAGTTCTTTTCAGGTTTATAAGGGCTTATGATTTTCTTAAGGGTTTTTTTTGGTTTAGAGTTTTATAAGGTTTTAAGGGTTTTTTTTTTATGGTTTCTTTATGTTTAGGGTTAAGGCTTTAGGCCGTTAGGTTAGTACGGTTTAAGATTTAGGGTTTAGGATTTTGGGTTTTAGGTTATGGTTTTTTTTAGGTTTTGTGATTTTTTTTAGGATTATTATTTTTATGATTAGGGTTTTTAAATGTTTTTAGTGTTTTTTCTGATTTTGGATTTCTTAAGATTGAGGGTTACTTAGGTTTTAGGGCATAAGATTTTAAGTTTAGGATTTTTTTAGGGCTTAAGGTTTTAAAGGAAATTATTGTGTTTTTTGGGGTATTATAGTTTTAGGGTTTAGAGTTTCTTAGTGTTTCATATGGTTTGGGGTTTAGGGATTAGCCCTATGGTTTAGAGTTAAGGATTTAAAGTTTCTTAGGTTATAAGATTTAGCGTTTAGGACTTCATAGTGTTTGATTTTTTTAAGGGTTTAGGGTTTCTTTGGATTTAGCCCTAAGGTTTAGAGTGAAGGATTTTGGATTTCTTTGGGTACAGAATGTCTTAGGATTTAGGGTTTTAGGTCTAGGTTTATTTTAAGGGTTTGTAAGGTTAAAGGTTTAGGGCTTAACTTTTGTAGAATTTTTTAGGTTTAGAAACTTTTTTGGTTTAGGGTTTTAAGAGGTTTTTTCATGCTTTTTTATGATTTTTTACGGTTTAGGAGTTCTTAGAACTTAGGGTTTAGGACTTCAGATTTTAGATTTAGAGATTTTTTAGGTTTAGTGTTTTTAAAGGTGTTTCAAGGATTTAGGGTTTCTTGGGGTTTCATAAGGCTTGGGGTTTAAGAGTTTTCCCTAAGTTTTAGGGTTTAGAGTTTCTTAGAGTTTAGGGTTTATGATTTAGGGTTTTTCAGGGGTTTCAGATTTCTAAGGTTTAGGCTTTTAAAGGGGTTTTTAAGTTGTTGATCTAATATGCTTATGATATGCCAACTCAAGGTTAGCTTGGGGTCACTCGTGATCCTAGATCCCGTGTTACGTCAAGGGAGTCACCTTAGGGTGTAGCAAAAACTATGTCTGAATAAGCCTCTAACTAGAGATGTTGGGACAAGTCCCCAACTAACTCTAGCAAAACTGAAAATTAAATGAAAGACTCTATATAAAATATGTCAATCATCCTCGAAGAACGAGGACTCACAACTGATATTGCTGAACACAGATCGAGAATCGATTGGCACGTGATCTGAATGTTTTGAACCAGACCTACACCACGATATGATGTATCGTAGAGTATGTGTCAGTACTTGAAAGGTACTAAACATTCATGATAGGATAAAGCTGAACATAGATATATAACTGATTCAAGCATATTGAAAAATGATATAATTTGAACATGATAATTAAGGGTTAGGCATTTGGTTAAGGGTTTAGAGCTTAAGTTTTTCTTGTATTTTTTTAGGCTAAGAGGTTTTTTCGATTTAGGATTTTTAAAGATTATTTAGGATCATTATTGTTTTTATGGTTTAGGGGTTCTTAGGGCTTTGTGTTTTAGATTAAGGAATATTTTTAGGGCTTTTAAGGTTTGTTTTAGGGAGTTTTAGTTTAGGATTTTAAAAGGTTTCCAAGGTTTTTAGGGGTTCCGAAAGGTGTTTCTTTTTTTTTAGAGTATTTAAGGTTTCAGAGGATTTAGGGTATTATGGATTATTAAGTATAAGAATTCTTAGGGTTTACGGTTTNATAAGAATTATTAGGGTTTAAGGTTTAGGGCTTAAGTTTTTGTAGAATTATTTTAAGTTCAGGGTTCTAAACGGTTTTTTCAAGATTTTAAGATTTTTTTTACAGTTTAGGGGTTCTTAGGGGTTAAGATTTCTTTGGTTTTAGGGTTTAGCATTTTTTTAAAATGATTTTTAGGGTAAATTATGGTGTAAGGCTTTGTGTTTCTTAGATTTTTTAGGTTTACGATTTTTAAGGGTGTTCTAAAAGTGGATTTTTTTTTTAGACTGTGTAGGGTTTAGTATCTTGGGTATTAGGATTTATAAGGGTTTAAGGTTTAGAGTTTCCTAGGAGTTACACTTTAGTGTTTCTGCGAGTTTCTTAGCGTATGTTCTATTTCTTGGTTTAGGGCTTAAGGTTTTAGGTTTAAATATTTTGATTGAGTTTTTTTCAGGTTTATAAGTGCTAATGATTTTCTTAAGAGTTTTTTTAGGTTTAGGGTTTTGTAAAGTTTTAAGGGTTTTTTTATGGTTTCTTTATGTTTAGGGATAAGGACAAAGGTTTAGGGTTAAGGGTTTAGGCCCTAAGGTACTATGGTTTAAGGTTTAGGGTTTAGGATTTCTGATTTTGGGTTAAGGTTTTTTTGAGGTTTTATGATTTTTTTTAGGATTAGTATTTTTATCATTATGGTTTTTAAACGTTTTTAGGGTTTCTTA
>NW_026035271.1:0-333 GCF_019186545.1 Solanum stenotomum
GGGAGAAGAAAAGTCTTTGAAAGAAAGGGATGAGACATAAAAGAAAAGAAGGGGACGGGAGATGTAGGGAAGCGGAAGAGGCGGTGGCAGATCATAATTACAAAAAACAAAAACAAGGAAAATACATTAAGCGCATAAGGAAAAAAAGAAAAAAATAATTAAGGCAAAACACGAAAAACACATTGAGCGCATAAGGAATAAAAATTAATTAAGGCACATAATACCAAGGCGATTTCTGAGGAAACAAAATCTTTCTTCAAGAAACGATTTTGTAAAAATATCAGCTAATTAATTTTCAGAATCTACGAATTCTAAAGAAAAATCTCCATTTTC
>NW_026035272.1:0-3150 GCF_019186545.1 Solanum stenotomum
GAGGCTGGGCCATCGGGAGCGTCTTAGCAGATTTCACCCCTGCATGGGTTTTTCTATATGTACTTATTGTTACTTGCCCCTGCATGGGCTTGCCTTTCTTGTATTTTGGTACTCTTTTCAAATGACCCCTGCGTGGGCCTTTCCTTTGTGATTTTTGTTTATTCCCTACTCCCCTTGCTTATTTTCGCTTCTTGAACATCATTTTATATGCAAAATTTTCTTGGGGTAACAAAATGGTTCAATTCTACACATACATCTTTCAAATACGCTAGGCCTACCCTTGGCACAAAAGGGCCCCCTACTTGTTTAGGACGCGCGATATATGCTTGTGTGCTTTAAACTATTTATGTGGTATTGTTGCTTTGAATAAGGACATTTTTTAGCCCACTCCTTTTCAAAAAAATTTCTAAAAGTTTCCCCAATACTAAATACAAGTCACTATCAAACGTCCGACCAAAATTCCATGAGTCTTAAGTTTCTCAGCCAGAAATAAAATCCTACTACTAAATCCTAAAATATTACCCTATCATCTCAGAAAAGGTGACATTGCTGCTAAGATGGAAAAGGGCAAGGGTATTGACATAGAGCTAACCGAGGAGGATTTGAGGATGAAATTACAGCAGCTCAGACAAGAGATCCAAGAAACCAGAAAAAGGAGAATAGAAGTAGAGTTTGCCACCGCAATCGCACGAACAGCAAATGCGGCACTAGACGTGGAATTGGCAGCAAAGATGACAAAATGTGTTGTTATAGATGAAGAGACAGCTGCTGTGCGGAAGAAGCGGGATGCCCTCAAAGATATAACCGTGATGCTTCAGAAATCACGTGGAAATCACTCTTTCTTCAGCCAAGAGGCCAGCAACAGTGATCCTAAAGGCGCTAGACCTGAAGCTACTGAAGAAGATACTGGGGAGGAAATTGTCTATAGGCCTCCTCTTCAGGGACGATGGAAGGAAGGGAATGAGAAAACCACCCTCGAAGAATATGAGTTTACCCCCCGTGATTAATGCGACAATTAGAAAAATAAATGGCCTGGGGGGAGGCATATTTTATCTTTAGGAGCTTTATTGTCTGATTTTCACTTTCCTTGTAATCTTCAAGAAATGAATGAATGAAAATGAAACTTTCTTTGTATTCGAACTACGTAGGGCCTGAATTCTCCCTTTGGAGATACGTAGGCAGCCTTTCAAGGCCCGGCCCCTATCTTTTAAAAAATTTTCTTTTCCCCTTCATTCTACAAGGAAACATTGAGTTGAGATCAACAGATGCCAGAGATGCAGCAAGAAGACCTTAGCTCAACGCAATTTAACCTTTCTGAGTCACCAACCTCAACATAAAAACGGGCAAATTCTTGCTTGTTCAAAAGTCAGTCCCCATTATTCGTGGGTTAGCATGTTCTCAAACAAAGCAACTTTTATGTGTTTACCTGCTTTCTATATGATATTTTTTGCATTATTTGTGTCGAATCAACACTAACATATTTGCCTTTGAGTTGTTTTTTCTCAATAGGTAGTTAGAACTGGTCTGTGTCGATAAGCTGGCTGATCATCCTTATTTCACTAGATCTAAAGGTCCTACAGATTCCTTCCCCAATCAAAGTTCACAAAAGGGAAAAGCAGCAATGGGTGATAACAACGAAGAAACCAGCCTTACTGATGTCGTGGTGGCTCAGTCCACCCTTGCTGACCAGAAGGAACTGATCCTGCAGTTGATGCAACAAATTGCTGAGATGAGGGTTGAGATGCAGAGGAAAAGCGATTTGCCTCCTTCGATTTTTGCTGTCAACGCTCAACCAGACGGAAGACCTCCAGCTCAAATTCCCCCTCCTAACGTGGAACAAGCTCAGAACCCGCCTTTAAGCCCTGCTCGTAATCCCTCCATCATTGACCTTACCACCCAAAACCCCTACTACGTCTCAACCTCTTATCAAACACCACCCCCTCCTCAAAATACCAACCTCCAAGTGCCACTCCGTTCACCCAATGCAAACCACCAAACTGGCCTACCCCCTCAAAGCCAAAATGTTAACCGCCCGCACATTTCCCTCCATTACCAAAATCAACATACCAACCCCCAGACTTTTCCTCAAAATTACCAAGCCACTCAAAATGCCCAAAGTCCCTCTATTGCTCCACCACTACCACAAAAGGCCACTTTCCAAATACCGATCCCCAATGACCATGACGTCCATGGTTCGGAGCTCGACCACTATGAGGAGAGGGAGAGAGAGTGGAGGTCAAAGGAAGAGACTGCCAAGATTGATATGAAGGAAGAAATTAGAAAGGCCATGAAAGAATTGAACTGCATTCCTGAGATCGCCGGGTTGAGCTACGAAGACCTGTGTATTCATCCGAATTTGGACCTCCCGGAAGGGTTCAAAGTGCCAAAATTTGACATCTTCGGCGGAACAGGGAATCCCTTAGCACATCTGAGGGCCTACTGTGACCAACTCGTGGTAGTTGGAAGAGACGAAGCTTTGTTAATGCGGCTTTTTAGCCGAAGTCTGAGCGGAGAAGCTTTAGAATGGTTTACGTCTCATGAAACGAGACAGTGGTCTAGCTGGAACGCTCTGGCTAAGGACTTCATCGAACGATTCGCCTACAATGTGGAGATCGTTCCTGACCGTTACTCCTTGGAGAAGATGAAGCAGAAGCCGACTGAGAGTTACAGAGAATTTGCATATAGGTGGCGAAAGGAGGCAGCTAGAGTTAGACCTCCTATGTCAGAAAAGGAAATTGTTGAAGTGTTTGTGCGGGTGCAGGAACCCGAATATTATGACAGAATTATGTTGCTCGTTGGAGCAAAATTTGCTGAGATAGTCAAGGTGGGTGAGACTATCGAAGATGGATTGAGAACCGGGAAGATTGCCCGTGTTGCGGCCTCGCTCGGATCTTCTGGCTTGTTGAAGAAGAAAATAGAGGATGTGTCCTCTATCTCCTATGAGGGAAAGAAGACCCCAAGGAAAACCTCATCATACCAAGGTCGTTCTCGACCTTCACAGAGTTCGTACCCGACTTGTTATACACAGGTTGATTACCAAAATAATCCTCCCCCCAGTTATCAAAATACCCCTCCTCTCATTTACCAAACCCCCCCTACTATTTACCAAACTCCCCCTCCAATTTACCAAACTCCACCTCATCACTATCG
>NW_026035272.1:4690-6891 GCF_019186545.1 Solanum stenotomum
TATGCGCCGATCGTTCACGAGGTTTCTCGAGGTTGTGATTTCTACACGGTGGAGCTGGTAAATGCCACCGATGATGACTTGGCTCCACAGCCTCATATGCCTGCCGTGTACAAAATGATTGCTACTGTCATGCTCCATTATGGTTTCGAACCAGGTTTCGGGTTGGGGAAACATTTCCAAGGAATTGTCGAGCCTATCCAAATCCCCGCCAAAGGAGCGAAGTTTGGTTTGGGATATATCCCAACAGATGATGAAGCAGAGATGAAGAACAAGAATGTTGATCAAGCATTAGCCAGGCCAATTCCTCACCTGTACCAGTCATTCCCGGTGCAAAAACACGTCAACAATGGCGATCCTGGGGAAGGAATCTGTGGCCTATTTGAGTAGATTGATGCGGTCATCAAGGAAGAGGCCGGGACATTAAGCATCCGTGATGTAGAACCTGATGAGCAATTGCAGAATTGGACCTCCACACCACTCCTGATTTCCCGTTCATCTGGGTAGAAAAGACATGTGTCTTTTTTTTATTTAAAATCGGTGGTAGTCCGGAAGAGGCCCGAGACCCATCCTTTATGCAACTATTATTTGTTTAAAGCTTTTAAATTCCTTTGTGATGTTTAAAAAGGCAATATGGCCCTTGGCCATGGCCAAAGTTGTGCTTGTCTTACAATTTAAATGAAAGCCTCTTTTATCGAAAATTTGTTTACTTGTCTGTTTATATTTTACTTTCCTAACTTTGTTTGTTTATGATTTCAGTAATAATAATTTAAAACCTGCCAATGTCATGTCATGTCATGAACCAAGTGAACAAAATGAGGCAGGTGATGATGAGTACGAGGAATACGGAGAGGAAAATGAGGTTTCTGAACATGTTGCTGATGAATTTCGACAATTCGAGAATCAACACAAGCCAAATTTAGAGGAAACCGAGACTGTGAATCTCGAGGATGAGGAATGTGTTAGAGAAGTAAGAATCAGTGTCCATCTGACTGAAGCTCAAAGAAGAGACATGGTCCGTTTGCTCAGAGAGTACATTGATGTGTTTGCCTGGTCTTATAGAGATATGCCAGGATTGAGTACGAATATGGTGTCCCATAAGTTGCCAATCAATCCAGATTTCAGTCCAGTAAAACAAAAGACTCGAAAGTTTAAGCCTGAGTTAAGTTTAAAGATCAAAGAGGAGATTACAAAGCAGATCGAGTCCCAAGTAGTGGAAGTGACGCGGTACCCGACTTGGTTAGCTAATGTTGTTTCGGTTGCCAAGAAAGACGGAAAAATCAGAATTTGTGTTGACTACAGAGATCTCAACAAAGCTAGCCCAAAAGATAATTTTCCATTGCCAAACATTCACATCCTCATTGATAACTGTGCTAAGCATGAGATGCAGTCATTTGTGGATTGTTATGCGGGTTACCACCAGATCTTGATGGACGAAGAAGATGCAGAAAAGACAGCTTTCATCACGCCTTGGGGTGTATATCATTATCGGGTGATGCCGTTTGGTCTCAAAAATGCCGGCGCTACTTACATGAGGGCTATGACGACCATTTTTCACGATATGATTCACTAGGAGATCGAGGTGTATGTAGATGATGTCATAATCAAGTCCCGCGAGAGTTCAGATCACTTGACTCACTTGAGGAAATTCTTTGATCGTCTTCGCCGATATAATTTGAAGTTAAATCCCGCCAAATGTGCTTTTGGAGTGCCAGCTGGCAAGTTGTTGGGATTTATAGTTAGCAGGAGGGGAATTGAGCTTGACCCTTCCAAGATCAAGGCAATCCAAGAATTACCTCCTCCAAAGACAAAGAAGGAGGTGATGAGTTTTTTGGGAAGGTTGAACTATATCAGCCGATTCATAGCTCAATCCACCGTAGTGTGTGAGCCCATCTTTAAGTTATTGAAAAAAGATGCCTCAACCAAGTGGACCGGAGAATGTCAAACTGTTTTCGATGCCATCAAGGACTATTTGTCCAATCCACCGGTATTGGTCCCTCCACAAGAAGGGAGTCCATTATTGCTATATTTGTCGGTCTCGGACAATGCGTTGGGATGCGTGCTTGGTCAACATGATGAGACTGGGAAGAAGGAGCGAGCCATTTATTACTTGAGCAAAAAGTTCACTCCATATGAGGCTCGTTACACTCTTTTGGAGAGAACATGTTGTGCTTTCACTTGGATCGCTCAGAAGTTGAGACATT
>NW_026035273.1:0-1501 GCF_019186545.1 Solanum stenotomum
TACATGGCTGTTATGCACGAGAAAAACATCAATTAATCTTTCACTAAAAAGACCGTAATTTCCTCATACGATAGTGGAATGACCCGATTCTTTTTTGTAAATGTCTTAAATAATGATACGGACCTGCTCGTTCAATCGGAGCTCAATTTCATGCTCGTTTGCCCAGTCAAATATCATTTCTACTCGGTAAACAATTATTTCTTATTTGCGATAAAAGTCCAATCTCGGGTTAGCAAAAAGGCACCAAAATTTGCAGATAAGTCCTATAATTCATGCTCAAAATTTCAGAACCTTCGGAATAATTTTTCGACCTTTAAAACTAATAATGAACCCTTTAGTTGCCACAATTTGCTAAAATAGTGTCAAAGCATCCAAGAAGCTTAAAAGCTCACCCAAAATTCATTTGGCACTTCCCGAACACAAACCAAATATGCTACTAGCTTGAAAATGACATTTTGGACTCAATGAAATTGTCGGAATTTGAATTCGAGGTCTCCTTGATCCGGTATCCGATAAGGCATCAAGAAACTAACTTTAGGCTCAAAAACTCGAAATGAACCCAGGTGATTCTAAGTCTAGAATGAGTCTTGGTTGAATTTTCAGAGGCCCCGAGTGCATTTCGAGTTTTTGAGCCTAAAGTTAGTTTCTTGACGCCTTATCGGATACCGGGTCAAGGAGACCTCGAATTCAAATTTCGACGATTTCATTGAGTCCAAAATGTCATTTTCAAGCTAGTAGCATATTTGGTTTGTGTTCGGGAAGTGCCAAATGAATTTTGGGTGAGCTTTTAAGCTTCTTGGATGCTTTGACACTATTTCAGCAAATTGTGGCAACTAAAGGGTTCATTATTAGTTTTAAAGGTCGAAAAATTATTCCGAAGGTTCTAAATTTTGAGCATGAATTATAGGACTTATCTGCAAATTTTGGTGCATTTTCGCTAACCCGAGATTGGACTTTTATCGCAAATAAGAAATAATTATTTACCGAGTAGAAATGATATTTGACTGGGCAAACGAGCATGAAATTGAGCTCCGATTGAACGAGCAGGTCCGTATCATTATTTAAGACATTTACAAAAAAAAATTGGGTCATTCCACTATCGTATGATGAAATTACAGCCTTTTTAGTGAAAGATTAACTGCTGTTTTTCTGGTGCATAACAGCCATGTACTGTTATAAAAATCTCAGACTGTGTTCATTTGGTATTTTGAGCATATCGGGAGTTCTAGAAATCGGAATGGAGTGATTCTTACGGGTTTCTTCTTGAATTAATATGAGGGTTATTATTCAATCTTCANTTTCCCTATCCGTAAATCTCTTGGGAAAAATTAAGGTTTTATCGATTTGGACTCCTTTTTTTATGAAAAAGGTATATTTATGATCCTTATGTTATGGGTAAACTGATTTCAGCATAAAATTATTGATTCATCGATTATTTTCATCATATTAACCGCGTACAATTTGGACTTTTTCGCTAAAGTTAAAGTTTGATAAATTGAGA
>NW_026035274.1:0-640 GCF_019186545.1 Solanum stenotomum
AATACAAAGAAATATTAAAAGGGGATAACGGGGTGACCGAAGCCGACATAGGCCACCTACGTATCTCGTTCTTGAAAATTCAGGTCAGACGTAGTTCATTACAAGAGGGATAAAATTCTAAACATAGACAATTACAAGCAAATATAACGATTACAAGGAAGTGACAGAAATACAAACTAAAATTTCACACATAGTATCTCTTGACTGCATCTGAGTTTATTGGTTTCGGCCATTCGGTGCCATCCATCTCCGATAGGATCAATGCACCTCTAGATAATACTTTGCGAACCATGTAGGGTCCTTGCCAGTTTGGTGCAAATTTTCCTTTATATTCATCCTGGTGAGGGAAAATGCGTTTGAGAACCAACTGGCCAACCTCAAACATTCTGGCTCTTACTTTCTTGTGGAAAGCACGAATCATTCTCTGTTGATACAGTTGTCCATGACAAACAGCAACCATTCTCTTCTCATCAATCAGTGTTAACTGATCAATCCGCTTGCTAACCCAATCAGCATCACTCAATTCAGCTTCTTGGATGATTCTCAATGAAGGTATTTCAACTTCTGCAGGAATAACTGCTTCTGTTCCATATACTAGCAAATATGGAGTAACTCTAACTGATGTTCTGACAGTCGTTCG
>NW_026035275.1:0-381 GCF_019186545.1 Solanum stenotomum
TTATTTTTTATTTTTGAAATTCCGACCTTCGGTGGTCGGTTTTTTGCTGCAAAACAGGCAGCAAATTGCTGCAATTTTTAGTTGCCCACCTGCATATTTATACCAAAACAACCCAAAGCCAAATAAGCTTCATCCAACCAAAACAAACCAAAGCCAAATAAAATTCATCCAACCAAAACAACCAAAGCGAAATAAACTTCATCCAACCAAAACAACACAATATTTTCAACATATACAAACTATTTCAAAATAAACTTCATCCAACTTCAAAATAAACTAAAATACGATCAAATTAAACAATTCTAAAAATATAGAAGTCTAAAATGTCAAATAGATACAACTACTCTTCATCATCCTCACTCTCCTTATCATTCTCATCAC
>NW_026035276.1:0-436 GCF_019186545.1 Solanum stenotomum
ATAACTTTTAAAAGAAATATGAATTCAAAAACTCAAAATTAACTTATCTCAAGAATACTCAAATCTAGGGAAAATATCCTAGATTACTCTTTTTCTGATCTGAAAGTAGATGTAGGGCGTGAGGACGAACTAGTCCAACACTATGATAGCCTTTCATACATAGAAGAACAAGATTCTTGAAGAATCTTTAAGAATCTTGAAGAAGAACTTGATTAGAAGCCTTGAAACCCTAGCTTGAAGGTAAACAATCAAGAAACCCTTTCTTGAGATTCTCGAGTTAGTTTCTTAAAATCTCTATAGCCAAAAATTATGATTTTCATGAGTGAAGATGAAAATCTGATTGTTTTGAGCTTTTTATTAGTCAAGAAATTCGTTGATGGTTTTCTTGGAGGTAAAAAGACAAAAACCGATTATTTTCAATATTCTCCCGTCGGCT
>NW_026035277.1:0-501 GCF_019186545.1 Solanum stenotomum
GAAAGATGACTTATTAAAAGAGAGAAAAGATAGGTAGGAAAGCACAGAAGCAAAAAAAAGAAGATAAAATGTAGAAGTTAAAACCTTAGTACTCATTCTAACTCACCTTAAGAGTAGCAAAAAATTCAAAACTATCATAACAGCGGATGTACAAGAACCTTCTCATGCTGACAGCGAACAATTCTTTGTCATATTCGGTGTGTGCATCCTTTGATCCACTAGGAGAATCATCCCCCATATTTAGCTTCTGGCCTATGCCATTGCCTGATTAGACAAAATAAACCAAATACTACTTGCATCAAATGTATGAGGCCATAAACATATTTAATTACTAGTTTCTCTATTGTTATGAACATGTGTGTGTGTATTCATCATTTGTGCAAGGGCCAGTTTAGGCGAAATGGGGCAAAGTTATTCCTTTGGAGACAATAAGTCATGGTTCAAGGCGTAGATGTAGCCTCTTTGTAGAAGTGCTGGGAGAAGGCAGCACACGGTACATGA
>NW_026035278.1:0-1055 GCF_019186545.1 Solanum stenotomum
GCTTGCCACCTTGCAAACATTAATTTGGATGCATCATGTTTAAAGTCTTTATCAAACATATACTTGATTGATTGGGCAACTTCTAGTTGTATAAATCATCCTGAAATTTTAAAACACATTTAACGATAGTTAACATTTCATGAGCTACTGTAGCGTATTTTCGTTGAGCATCTCTCCATTTACCTGAATGAAACCGAATTATGTATTCGTTTATATTCCAGAGGTACTTGCTCAATGGGCTATACTTTCCGGGAGAGTCATACAAAACTCGGAAGTATTATGAAACTTTGCTGATAAGCACGGGTGTTGAATTCCAACACTTTTCAGGATACAATACAGGTGAGAATGTTTATAACTTCTCTAAAATGATTGTTAAATAGGTTATCCATATTGAAGATTGGGGTATCTCCTCAATGACTGAAAGACAGATTAGTCTTAATAATGTTAAAATGAATTTTACATACTGGGATTATATCCAAGCCTTCGATAAAGTCCTCTGTTATAACAATGAGAGACATAAACACACTTGGTTTATAAAGGTATGTGCAAAGATATTTTCCAATCCTATGCCTAATTGGTTTCTAAATTGGTGGTCATACCACGGGCCAACAATAAAGATATTGCCCGAACCATTTCTAAATTTATATAAAGAATGGGTGAAGATTTCCCTAGATCTTAACAAGTTATATCAGCAAGATCATATTCCTTATTTGCAACAGATTGAACAGATTTGTTTCTTTATAGAATTTTCTATTCCATGGATCCACAAGTGGATTCCAGAGGTGGATTTTACTGAAGAACAAATCCCCTGTTTATACCGCACCTATTATAATAACTTTTGGGACAAATTAATGAAAAAGGATCCCCAAACAAAGACCATATATGGACAAGAACTGCTAGATCAGATTGCAGCAACGGTTAAAGAATATAAATCAATTCCTAATAAAGGAATTATAACCAATGACTCAACTTCGGTGAAGCATATGGCCCGAAGGATATCTAATCATGATGAAGAGGAGAAAAATCGAATGATTTTGGACTACCTAGAAGAGGTA
>NW_026035279.1:0-446 GCF_019186545.1 Solanum stenotomum
TAACCATGGCAAGCAGCAGTGATGGAGACTATGTGAAGAACGAAGATATCATGCATGTGAAGAAGACGGATCAAGTTTTGTCAAGAAAATTCAGCCAAAAGGGGAGATTTGTTAGGGTTTTGCCCTGATTTTCTTACCTTATTTAAAGTTTATTTTTTCCTTAAAGAAAAGTCAAAGTATTATCATAAATGCTTGAACTTTTTCTAAAAGGAAAATATAATTTTCTTTCATATTTGGTTTATTCTTTCCTTAGAGGAATAATTTGAAGATCCCTATTCTCATAGCATAACATAATAGGATCCACAATGTAGTCATTTAGAGAGTCTTGTTCATGGGGAGATTTATTCTCTCAACAATTTATAATATTTTTCTTTTAAATTAGTTTTCAGATAATAATATTATGTCTTTTAGTATAGTTTTATGTGTCGTCTATTTTATCGTCTTAT
>NW_026035280.1:0-449 GCF_019186545.1 Solanum stenotomum
GTGTAGTCCAAGCTATTGAGTATATGATAATTATCAGCCATTCTAGTTTCAGTTAGTGCTAAAGCAGTCGAGTTATTCTATTCCACCAGTGTGCGTAGGTTGCGTAACAGGTTGGGGTTATGCCCATCCCTGCAGTTCCATAGTAAGATCTTCATTGATAGTTCCTTGTTCGAAGTCGAGCTCCTTCCTGGCCCTAAAAAATCATAAGCATGACCATTAACCAGACAACTAAGAAGAAATTAAATCAGGAAAATATAATACATAAATATGCCATTTAATTTGATATCAACTGACATATCTATGCCTTTCAACGTTGAGTGTGCACAAATAGGCACTTAAGCTATCAAAAAGTTAAACAAGAATGCACACGCGTCCTATGTGGCATCTTGACGTGGTAATTCAAGTCCTATATGTATTATTGCACAAAGGATGCGTGCATCTACTTGTTC
>NW_026035281.1:0-19708 GCF_019186545.1 Solanum stenotomum
TGTCCTCTCCGCATCGCAAAGAGGGAGTTTAATTTTGGTACGCGAGATTCAAATTTAGGCAGAGCGGTCCATGTAGCTGCCGCGTCACGGAGATATGAGCAAATGCGTTCGAATGGAAATTTGAGGATGCCTCCGCGTCGCGCCCCTGGGGTCCAGTTTTGGCCGTTTCGACTTTTAATATAAATAGGCTAATATTTTCTTTTATTAAATTATTCTTTTTCTGGGTTTTGAAGAACGACGACTTGGAGAACTTTTTCATCATTTTTAGGGTTCTTTCTTAAACTCTTTTACTTTCGATCCTTTTTATGTTTATTAAACATTGCTTGATCGAATCTATGATTATGAGTAGCTAAATACCCTAGGGTTGTGGCTACAGGATGATTGTAATTCATTAAGTTTTCATTGGGTTAATATCAATTATTATATGAATCTTTCTTATGTTCTTGTTTTTCGTATTTCGTGACTGATCACCATTGAAATAAACACATTGTCCGAATTGAATCGAGAGAGGAATAAGAGGTAGAACGTGGGCATAAGGAGCATGATTTTCTCTTAATAACTAGGTTAATTTGTATCTAGGATAGAGATAAACCTAGAAACCATGCTTGGTCACTATACAGGAAGAAATCATATGTAATGCTCGGTACTTGATCTAGCCTATCCCCGCTCAATGATGTAGTTAGGTTGTCATTTATCATAGGCGATTAGAGGTCGGGAGACCATGATATACATTTAACCCTGTGATTCATTGATTCAATAGTTGATAAATACCCATTTAAATTATATTAATTGCATGAATTATGATAAGAGCTGCAACCCTGGACTTTACCCAATCATTGTTTTAAACCCCTGAAATTGAATCGCGTTTGTTACATTGTGTTTAACTCTTAGAATTATAAAATAAATCACTTTTGGAATCTTGATAACACTTGTGCTTGGTTGAAAGTTGGAGTAATTAAGTGATTCTAAACGTAAGTCTCTGTGGTATGATACCCGGCTCTTTATAAGAGCCACTTTAATACTTGGACGACCATGTGCACTTGCGTGTACGACTTGGGTGCAACACTATGTTTTTCGAATTTATATATATATACTTGTTCACTTTGGAATTAGATCATTTACCTTAATAACACTAGTGAGCATACTTCTTTGATACTAGATTCGTTCGTACTATTGAGAGTCTGAATTTCATACATAAACTATCACTTTTTATTTTGAGAAACACCTCTCTCTCTCTCTTTTATTACACTCTCATCATGGTGTATATGATACACTCTCTTTTATTTAAAAAAAATTGTAACATCACTCCCACATGAACAAAACATTCCACCTTGACAAAAATTAAATAAATTATTAATATTAGTTATAGTTAACGTTATAAATTTAAGTATTACTATTCCTCCGAAAATAANTTTGAGAAACACCTCTCTCTCTCTCTCTTTTATTACACTCTCATCATGGTGTGTATGATACACTCTCTCTTTTATTTAAAAAAAATTGTAACATCACTCCCACATGAACAAAACATTTCACCTTGACAAAAATTAAATAAATTATTAATATTAGTTATAGTTAACGTTATAAATTTAAGTATTACTATTCCTCCGAAAATAATAATAAAATAAAATGTAAAATATATTTCTTACCCCACTCTACAACTTCTTCTCACCGTAATCCCCCACCCCATATTTTTTATTTTTAACTTTGAAAAAAAATTCTATCCCACCCCCGCAAAACCTTCCGCTTCCATTTTTTCCCTCTCGTCTTGTATTTTATATATAAATTTAGAAAAGTATTCTTTTATTAGATGCAAGACTTTTTTAAAATAAAATTTATTTCTTTTATATTCTATACGTAAGTTGAAAAAAATAGGAGCGGAGGATTAGATAAAGCAGTGTCGGGGGAAGGATAGGAGATGGTAGAGTGGGGTCGAGAAGAATATTTTATAATTTATCTTTTAAAAAAATTATTCTTTTCTGTAAGTAGTGCAATTTTCTGAAGGTACAGATGAACCCCTCAACTCTTTCTACCTTCGCGGTGAACAGTGAAGAATTGAAAGCAGATCCAATGGATTTAAAAGTGAGTGAATTTACTCTTCACAAAAATTGAGCGGCAGTTCTGAAAATATGTCACTATATTTGGGTTGTGGATACGTCTGTTTCAAGAAATACTAAATATACAAAATTTTCTTCATATTATTATGTTATAAATTAAAAGTGAAACAAGAAATTTATACAGAGAGATTCTCTCTTCTTTTTGTATCGAAAACTCATGTAAGACTTATTTATGTGGAAAAAAGAAGTTGAAAGTTGATTTTTGGAATAACGTAGATTTTTTTAGAATATCCTAGGGTAGAAACATAGATTAGAGATAATATTCCATCTGGTAATTCAACTATATGCTCTTTTGAAATAATTTTTTTTTAGAATATCCTAGGTAGAAACATAGATTAGAGATAATATTCCATCTGGTAATTCACCTATGTGCTCTTTTGAAATAAAATTACTCAATTTTAATTTTTAAGTCAAAAATTATTTAACTGTGAACTTTTTTTATAGAAAAATCACTCAACTATAAGTGTTTTACTTATAAAGTCACTCAACCTATTTTATTAATATTTTTCAATAAAATTTGGTAACATGAAATTTTAAAATAAAAAGATATCACTTTGCTTAAAGATACCATTTAAATTATTTAATGAAATAGTTTAAATTATAATAGCTCATATGTATCGAATCTCAATTAGTAGCTCATATGTACACTATCGAATCTCAATTAGTAGCTCATATGTACACTGTTCCAGTTTCATATGTACACTGTTCCAGTTTCTTTCTCTTTTTCTTTTTAAAAAAAAAAATTACAACCTAAAACTTTTAAAGATTAATGGCACACCATTTGAAACTAATGAGATATGGACTACTAATTTAAGCGATATCTTAAATAATTTAAATTTTAAAAAATATCATTTAAAGAGCCAATTTAGTGTCTTATTTAATCATTTAATAATTAGATAATTTAAATAATATATTTTTAATTTTCAAAAATTTAGTTTTAAATAAAAAATTCATGTGAAAAAATTAATTAAATAAATTGAGTAACTAAGTAAAATATTTACATATTTGATTAAGTGACTTCAAAAAGACCCATAGTTAGAAGGGTGTCTTAATAAAAATTGAATGACTTTTTACGAAAACAATAAATAGTTATTGAGGGACTTTTTGTGATATTATCCTTAAATAATTATCTTTGATTTTTTTTTAGATATTCTAAAATATGGCTAGAAAATAAATTTACTAATTAAGAATTTTCTTAGTACCGTTTTCACGTAAATATATCAAAAAACCATCAACACGTATAGGCGTTGTTGCTTTAATTGACCAAACGTAGCATAAATTATGAAATGTCGTTATTATAAGGACATAATTAACCTATTTTTCAAAGTTATAAATGTAGAAGAGGCAACTAAAGGTGTTTTCCATGAGATGGATAATATACTTAATTACGTGAAGTCAAGTAGTATTGAACCAAGGATTCAATCAAATCACTCACTTATTTATTGCATCATTACAATAACATTACATTATTTATAACGCATAAAAAGAAGTAATAAAAGAAACTAGCAAGTCCTGTAGCAGACGCAACGATAATGGCGAACGCCGTGGCAGCGGCCACCCTCAAAGTTTTCTTTCTGGCAGTGTTGGTTGCAATGGTGACCCGTCACACACGCCCCGTGGAACGTTTCGCTATGGTATTGACATAGTTTTGCCTCCGTCTTTCTAATTCCACCTTCTGAAATCATCCATAAAAACGTCCATTCATTAAACAAAATCATACATAAACTTTGTTACAACGACATTTCACTATCAACCATCCCCCAATTGATTTTTCATATTATATATTTTTTCATATTTAATTCTATCTATAACATGGCATTCAAATAAAATTTAAACACCAAAAATCAACATACATACTTTAAAACACTTTTAACTATAAAAATCATATTTTTTTTAATTTTTAGCTAAATAAATTTAAACATCAAAATATATAAAACACACACTTCATTTTAATAATCTAGACTTCTTTAACCAAGACTTCACTGTAATTACCATAAATATAATATATAACACTTAACTACCATAACTATAAAGATATCAAAAAATTTAGACAAACATTATTACTATCACTACATCAATAATTATCTCTAAAGGCCATTAAATAATTAATGCTAATAACTTAGTGATATATTCTTTTAAAGTCAATTAGCACTTTTTATAAATATATTATATTTTTTATAGCCATTAAGTAACTGAAAATAATAACTTAACTTAACCGCCGCTAAATATATTTTTTAAAGGCAATTTGAACACTAAATATATCCATTTAAAGACAATTAGAACTCTTTGAAGCCCGTGGCAAATATTAGATTCCATAACTAATATGGATAAAAAAAAATTGATCACTATTTAGCTTACCATTTGTTGAGAGAAAAAGCACTAAGAAGAGTAGGACAGCAACAGTAGGAAAATGCTTCATTTTTATTTTTTTTGTTAGTAGTAGTGTTTAGTGTTTTGTGGTTATAAGTGGAAAGTGAAGAAATATTTATAGGGACAAAAGGTCATGCTTACTATGTTTAGGCGTAAGAATTGTGAGACACCTGTCTTTTATGACATCTTAATTTATCAATTTATTAAATTCTTCCATCGGTGGTCTTATCTACATTTATTTTTTTGTTCAATTTAGTGAATGTTTGTGAAACTTCTCTAAAGTGGTAGAATAGTAGTGGACTTAATTTGGATTCGAGTCCCAACTTTAATTGTCAATAACTCATGTATATACGAATCCATTTTATATTATTAACCTGTTTTAAAAATTAAAAAAAATCGTAATTTATAATCTATTTAATCTAATTACCCGTGTTTACTTCATTATTCATGCATATCTCTAAAAAAATGGCAAACATCTAAAGTATATTATGTAATATACCTATAATTTTGATTGTTTTTATAAATCTGTGAATATAATTTTGTGAAATTTCGTTATTCGATTTCCTAATTATACAAATCAAGGATTTGTATAATTCGGTCGTCCATAATTGTATAAATCTTGAATTTGTATAATTCAGGAAAGTTCCTGATTGTATAAATTCAGAATTTGTATACGATTTATGAAAAATTCATGATAAATTATCATGTTTATATATCGGCAAGCGAAATACACAGACGGAGTTCTGAAAAACTTCAAATGTATAATACAAAATTTATATATATACTTACCATGTTTGTATATTCGCAAGCGAAATATACAAACGGGCAAGTGAAATCTATCCTTCCATATATAAATTGCAGCCTCCATTTGTATATACTTACGTACCCCATTTATATATTGCAAGGGACAAGCGAAATATACAAACCACAATCTCCATACAGGGGCGGAGCCAGCCTTCTATTAGGGGTTTCATCTGAACTCCCTTCGGCGGAAAATATTATTATTTATACATGATTAAAATTATTTTTATTTGTATATAGTAAATGTTGAACCCCCTTTGATTAGTTCGTGTGTTTAGTTCTTCAGATTTTGAACCCCTTATTAAAAAGCCTAGTTTCGCTATTGCCTCCATAGCAAACAAAATTATTGCTATAAAGCACAATTACCAAAATTATTGCTCAAAAGCCTTATTATACCTATTATCTTTACTATTTCTAAAATTTTCTCCTAATTATACCACCCCTCCCTCGAAGATTCATTTTTCAATAAATTGTCTCCTAATATGAATTGGTGTTCTATATATGTTCGACAAATTGTTTAAGTTAATACTCCTTTCAATTCAATTATAAGACAATTTTTTACATTTCATGATCATTGGAAAATGGTTAACATCGTTTATTCTAGTCTTGATGATAGAGATACTCAATAGCTATGAATTATGATAATGAAAGATAATATGTAATTAGTGAAATAGCTAAATAATATACAAGTTGATTCAAATATTATCATTATAAAAAAAGTTTAATACTAGTTCCACAAAAAAATAAAAAATGTATATTATCTAGTGCTATACCACCTGTATGTCAATAATATCACAAGGTAATACAAATATAGATATGAGTTGAACACAATTCCGTTCTTCTTCTTTTTTTACCCATGGAATTTACTACTTTTGAGTATATTTTGTCAAGCTTTCGTCAATTCATATCTAAACAGCAGAGAGAAAGAAATTTACTACTTAGGTAAATTGTAGGGGTGACAATTGGGCAGGTTGAGCCAAATTTAGGCGAGTTATAATGGGTTAGGCTAACAAGTAGGTCAAAATCTAACTCAATTCAAATTTGCTTTGGTCAAAACGGATTGGATCAAAATGAATTAGGTAATGAGTTACATAACGGGTCAAGATTCAATCCAACTCAATACATATGTATATCACTTACATACATACAATTATCTGACAGATAAACATATACAACTCACCTCTCTCCACTCTCTGCCTTTCTCGCTCGCCTCTCTCCTCCCTCTCCCAATCTCACTCGCCAAATATATAAATACATATGTATATAAGTTACATATATACAAGTACATATGTATACATTACATCCAAAATGGTCTTTAGCGGCAATAATTCAATTGCCGCTAAATATGTATATTTAGCGGCAATTAATACTCTTTGTGTATGTCCCTCCTAAAGCCTTTAGCGACATTGGATCTAATGACACTTAACTAATGTCGGTAAACACTTTAGCACTCTTTATTAATATGTATATTTCTTGCCGCTAAAAGTTGTTTTTGTTGTAGCGATATCAGTTACATATATACAATTATTTGACAGATATACATATACAACTTGTCTAACTTTCTGTCCTCTCTCGCTCGCCTCTCCTCTCTCTCTCCCAATCTCGCTCGCCTCTCTCCCTCCCTCTAACATGTAGCTACGAATCGTAATTAGCAAAATATAGCTATGAAACATACTTAAGTTATTTTTGAGTGGCTATATGTAAAAGTTCTCCTTTTAATATGGTTATATATAACATATCAAATTGAACCAATTTGGATTATAAATCAAACCCAACTTTTAATGGGTTGAAATGGATTGAACTCATAAGTGGACGGATCCGTAACCCGTTCAAACTTAATTGAGTTAGATGAGTTGGACGGATTAGGTTTGATTTTGCCCGATTAAATTACTACCAATATTGACAAATGAAATTGACAAAATACATTTAAAATATTCGAGACTTAGTTGAATCCATAATGGTAAAAATAGCAGGCAAATCATATATTGTAAGTCTAGTATCCCAAATTTAGACTAACAATTAAAACGCTAGCATAACTAGTTAATAATGTTAGAAGCCTAGCTCTTTTTTTAATTTGTTTTCCTTTAAGCAGAACCAATTGGACTGAGACATAGTAGCATAAAATCAAGTAAATAGCTCAGTATATGATGCACCGTAAAAAAAAATTCGAACATCAAAATATTGTTAAAAATGCACAAAATTATTGAAAATTGTGATAACAGATTCGTGCTTTCATTATTTTACAATAGAAAAATACATTGTGTAAGTAAATATTTATTTCAAATGAATTTATTTTTTTAAAGTGTATTTATGAAGCCAAGGTAATTAAGGTGTATACAAAAAGTTACTTGGAGAGCTGGCAAAATGGAAGAAAGTGTTGGCACTTAAATGTCTTCAAAGAAGACAAGTGTCCTTACACTTGGCAATAGCATTTCATGCACTTGACACTTGTCAAGATGAAAGGCAATTTGTTGGCCTATAAATATGCATGTTACCATTGAAGAAATGAAGAGAGAAAAAATCTTTCTCTGCTCCTTGCCAACAAGTCGTCTTGCCTCTCTCTTTAATTTTCTTGTTTTAAGTTATTTAATTATTTTGGCTTTGTTATTTTATATTTTCTAATAATTTGTCGATGTTAATTAATTTGTTGATTACTGTATCCTCTATTTAAGATAGGGAAGTGTGTTTAATTTTGGGGAAACATTTCACACCGTTGAAATAGTTTTTTAGGACAGTGTCCAGCACGACTCAAGTATTAATTTTATGCACTACTTTTATATATCACCGTAGTAATTTTCATCTTACTTTCAGGACTAATTTTTGTTAATAATAAGTTATATTATTATTGTGAAATTTCAATTTTTTCCCCAACAATCTAAGAAATTATGACATATAATGTGTCTTGAATTTACTGATGAACTGATATTGCTGCAATATCTACTCTGACTGGTACTGTTCAAGTCATTCTACTGTGGGATTACGGTAAAGAAAATTACAGGTATGTAAATAGATACGGTTACAAGTACAATGCTAATAATAAAATCTTCATGAAAAATATACCTCAATGCAAAAGAATATTGAAAATAAATGACAATCTAGCTAAGCTAAATATAAATTTGGGTGAAACGAATGATATGATTATTGCGATCATTTCAGAAATAAATGTTGTGACCAATATGAGAAACCAATATGAGAAACTGGGTGATAGATTCTGGTGCTATTAGGCACATTTGTATAAATAAAAATGATTTTGTGTCATACACCCAAGTTGAGAAAGGAGAAGATATTGTTTACCTTGGTGACTCAAGGACAACTAAAATTCTTGGAAAAGGAAAAGTTCTTCTCAAGCTCACATCTAATAAAACTTTGGCATTGAGTGATGTATTGCATATTCCTAATATTCAATTTTTTTTTTATTTCTGTGGAATAATTAGGAAAATGGGGATTGACTAAAAATGATATTTTTGTTGGCAAAGGATTTTATAATCATGACTTATTTCTGCTTAATATTTGTGATGATTACATTAAAGATGTATTTGTTTTTGCTTATATGATTGAGCGTATTGATTTATTGCATGCTAAATTATGACATGTTAAATGTCTCATATATAAAGAGTATGCAATCTCTTGATTAATATCTGATTTAGACTCAAAATATTTTGATAAATGTGAAATATTTGAAAGTGTGGGGATGCTTCACTAAAATTCTTTTGTCTGAACCTGAGAAGAGAAAAATAAATTCTAAATTGCAGATTGCATGTTGGTTGAAGTAGATGAATGTGTATATACTAAAATGGTAGACAATGATTATGTGATAATATGTATGTTGATGACATGCTTAATTTGGTACAAGTTTGAATATTGTGAAAAATATCAAATTATTTTTATATACTAATGTTGATATGAACGTTATATGGAGTGAAGATGGTATAATATTGTCACAAAAAATTATGTGGAAAGACTTGTTAAAAAGTTTGAATGTTTTGAGGTGACACTTGTAGCCACTCCTTACGAAGCTTAACTCTAAATTGAAAAAAGAATTATGGTGATCCAGTTGCTCAATCTAAGTATGCTCAAATTATTGGAAGTCTATTGCATTTGATTAATTTTACTAGGCTTGATATTGCCTATGTTATGTGTAGATTGAGTAGATATACTCATAATCCCAATAATGAGCATTGATTTGCATTGAATAGACTGACGAAATATTTGAGAGGAACCATGAATTATGATATCATGTATAGTGAATTTCTATCTACTTTAGAAGGGTATTGTGATATAACATGGATCTCTAATTCAGATGAGACAAAATTCACTAGCGGATATGTGTTCACCTTATTCACTAGCGGATATGTGTTCACCTTAGGTGGTGGTGCAGTATCCTGGAAATCAGCTAAATAGACGATCATTGCTAGATTGAATATGGAGTCAAAGTTTGTATCTCTGGAGCTGGCTGGTTCTAAGGCTGAATGGCTAAGAATATTCTTAGCGAATATCCCTTCAATGAAGGATGAATTGTTGATCCCTTCGACGAAGATGAATTGTTGATCCCTTTGATGAAGGATGAATTGTTGATCCCTTCGATGAAGGATGAATTGTTGTCTCTTCGATGAAGGATGAATTGTTGATTCATTTAATAAAGGATGAGTTACCAGATGATCCCTTTGATAAGGATGAATTGTCTCATATGTTTATACACTGGATTGTGAAGCCGCAATTGATATTGTGAAGAATAAGTCTTACAGTTGTAAGAGCAGACACATGAAATTGAGGCATGATATCGTTAAGCATATGCTGAAAGATGGAATAATTGCAATTGATTATGTGAAGTCAGAATTGAATTCGACAGATTCACTGACGAAACCCGTGGGAAGAAGATTAATTCTTCAGACCTCAATAGAAATGGGTTTAAAGCCAATTGATAGTCAATAGAGATGATAACCCAACCTATGTGATTGGAGATCCCATGAAGTAGGTTCATATGGGTAATAACAAGTCAATATTGACTTTGCGCACTAACTGAGAATGTTTGAACTGCTACTAAAAATGAGGGATGAGTTATTAACTTTTAATGAATTCATAGTCCTTAATTAAGGAAGGTGTATTTAAAGTTGTATATTGTTGATGAATTCACCTATATGAGAAGTAGAGTGTGGCCGCTCCTTTCAGACTTTGGCCTAGTCTCTAGAGCTCTCATGAATACCAGGCACGCGCATGGCCTATTGGCGCAAAACCGCATTGAATAGCAAAATTATTGTGGTCAAAATGTGATTGATAAAGCCTCTGATTTACAATAAGAATTATTGGTTCATAGAAATATTATATTTCACCAGTAAATCTGTAAATTAAATTTTATCAATCTAAGTTTGGTTCATAGTTTGAAAGACACCAAACTTATTGCATTTTGTCTTGAAAATCCAGCAAGTTATATATTTTTGTAAAAATTCTATTGAAATAAATGAGAGATTGTAAGTAAATATTTATTTCAAATGAATTTATTTTTTATAGTGTATTTACAACGCCAAAGTAATTAAGGTGTATACAAAAAGTTACTTGGAGAGTTGGCAAAATGGAAGAAAGTGTTGGCACTTAAATGTCTTCAAAGAACAAGTGTCCTTACACTTGGCAATAGCATTTCATGCACTTGACACTTGTCAAGATGAAAGGCAATTTGTTGGCCTATAAATATGCATGTTACCATTGAAGAAATGAAGAGGAAAAAAATGTTTCTCTGATCCTTGCCAACAAATCGTCTTGCCCCTCTCTTTAATTTTTTTTCTTTTAAGTTATTTAATTATTTTGGTTTTGTTATTTTATATCCCCTAATAACTTGCTGATGTTAATTAATTTGTTGATTCATATATTCTCTCCTTAAGATAGGAAAGTGCTTGTTTAATCCTCTGGAAACATTTCATACTGTTGAAATAGATTTTTAGGACAGTGCTCAGCACGATTCAAGTATTAATTTTATGCACTATTGTTATATATCATTGTAGTAATTTTCATCTTACTTTTAGGACTAATTTTTGTTAATAATAAGTTATATTATTATTGTGAAATTTCAATTATTTCCCCAATACATTGAAATCATGTACTAAAATTCTATAATTTCTTTCTATTTTATCTGACTTATAATTTGGTGGAAGTTAACTTCTGATGTTTCTCTCCGCCATTAGTGATAAAGTCACATTTACTCCCTCATACCTTGATTACTAACTACTCCCTCATACCTTGACTACTAACTTGACTTTCTCTCAATCTTAACGTAACGTATAATATGTTGTATTTTATTGTATTTAGACAGATTGGAGGATGACGTTAAAAAAATTTCATATTGTCTAAAATTGTTAATATTTCTCTTTTTTGTTATGCAAGCTTCAAAATTCATTGAACTCTGCAAAAGATTGAATCCGAAATAAAACAAAGAATTCTATGAATAATTTATCAGATTTGATTAATTATCTATAAATTTGGAGAGGTAATGCGGATTAGATTGTTATTTATACAGCCACCAAAACGAGCTTAGCCCATGGGGCTGGTCCAATCCAATCCGTTATTGGGATAGGGTTGAGATAGGATTTTTCAGGCCCATTTAACACTAGGGCTTATAAGTCATTGGCCCTTGAGGCTTGATCGGGGCGGGGTCAGGGTCGACCCATTGGATAAAACTTTTTATTTAAGGGTAATTTACAATAATATCACTAGTATATAATCTAATTACTTAAATACACGCTATGTTGTAATATTATGAATCTTACCAGATTTTGGTACGTCCAGATACATGTATCTCGGAATTTATGGACTCAAAATTAGGTTAATCTATTCTAGATACTCCAAGTGTTCGCATCTATCTAGGATGCATAGACAAATCTCGTGCCCTCGCCTCCCTCCAATCTTGCTTGTCACTCTTTTATCTCGCTCATGTATCTGGTATGCGAGATACACGCTAATTACACTAGACTTTTTGCTAGTGTTATTAAAGCAACACCATTATTTGTCATATTTGATTTGAAAATCTTCTCATTTTCTTGATGTTATAAAATTATAAGTTTGAAAAAAAAAAGGGTTGGCCTGCCCCAACCCTCGGCCCTTCTAGGGTTGGGTTGGGTTGAGCATTTTCAGGCTCTTCTGAATGAAGGGCCAGCCTGCCCTAGCCCTTCAAATTCCTTGGCCCACGAGGCTTGGGCCGGCCCTTTTTGACAGCTCTAGTTACTTATATTATTTTGGGAAAATCACTTATGTGTACACTTTTAAAAAAATATTTACGACGACATTTGTCAACATTATTCTTTTAACCATATATAACAATTTGGCTGAATAGCAGTATCGCTAAAAATTGCGAATGATAACACTTTTTGTTAACTTTAAAGGAACATAATTGTTTTAAGTAAGTATTACTAAAAGTTGACAAAAATGATAATAAAATAAAAGTATACTTAAAAGTGGTAATTATTAAATAAAAGACCTTCACTTATGTAATTTTTCCTATTACTTTTCAAAGTAAATTTCCAATACTTTATGTAATAATATGAAGTATCTTTATTTCTTTTACTTGTTTATATTTAAAAATAAGTCAAACTAAAACAAACATTATGATTTTGGATACTCATGTCAACAATATTGAAATACGGTTAACTATAGTATAATTTTGTTGTATAGAAAAGAGAAAATGGTCTAAAGCCCTCCCAATCTATACTCGAAATTCCAACTACACACTCTAACTTCACGAGTGTCTTATTTGATTACTGTAATGATCCGAACCATCATTACTTAGGAAAAGAAAAACTTCGGGAAAATACTGGGTCACTGTCCCTCCAGGGCGAGACAAATGCCGCTAGGGCGGTGGCACCACGGCAGGGTAAGTTGCCGCCAGAGCGGGTTGGGCGAGGCAGAATGTAAATAATATGAAATCTTATTTTCTCCTTTTTCCAAAAACACCTAAATTAGACGTAAATTACCCCCAGAAACCCTCCAAAAGCTTCCCTAGGCTGGGGAAAGAAGGAGGAAGAGAGTTCCGACGTAAGGAGATCAATGACTTGTGGATTCTTGGCCAATTTTACCATCTTGTCACCCGAAATCGAATTTGAGCTATAATTTTGTGCAGCATCTTGACGTCAAGTAGGCTAGGTTTATTAATTGAGTAGTTATAAATATGTGCTCACTGTATAGTATGATGTTAATCAATGGCAAGAATTATACGTAGGCCTTCGTGCACCGAGTAGAAGGTGACTTAGGCATAGTAAGAAGTCTTAGACGATGAACTAAGGCTAGATACGGTCAAGTTATTATTTCGGTAATGTGCGTTGATGAATGTTTCATTGTGATGTTGTGAATCCATATTAGTGTGATGTAGGTAGTAATTATTTCGTTATAATGCTTGTATGTATGCGAACGTTGCATTATTGATCACACTAATCGTATATGAGGATAATTAAATGAGGTATGCCATGAATCATGACTTGATTGTATGAAGGTAGGAATATACATTGTGATTTTGATTGTGGATTGTTGATTGGATTGGGTGTTGCGTTCCGACACACTAACATGGGATCGATTACCACGTACCGGCATAAATATTCACGATTCGACACACTAACTTAGAACAGATACTGTCATGATCCGGGAGCACCCCCTAGTCGTAACCGGCGTACTCAACCTCGAAGAGGTCTAATACAAGCCTCTTAGCATTCATTCATCGCATAGACACTAAAACCATAAGGAATTAAAAACTTTCTTTACCAAGAAAACATTTCATAAAAAAAAAAAAAGCAAGCGGAAGACTTTCCAGACTTTATACATGATGTCTCAAAACTATCTAATACTTTAGAGTACAAAATTCGGGACTAATCTCATACACAACTTAAACAATACTAAAAAGAAATAAAAGAACATATTGGGTATTTTCCTCGAATATATGAGGACTCACCAAGCCTTCATCTTCAACACTTAGAAACCTATCAAATAGTCATGATATGTCATCATCTCCAAATCCCTACACTTTAGTCCAAAAAGGGAAAGAAAGGGGTTAGCACAATTAAGTACTAAGTATGGAAATCATGCAAAAACATGCTAAAAAGGACATTTGATTGAAAGTCATGCCTTATGCCATTTTCGTAAAACTTCCTCAAACATTGACAAATTATAGAACATAACCAACATATAAGACATTAACCACATTATAGACATACTCAACATTTACACCACGCAACTCGTTTCATCATCCAATGACCCTTATCTAAAGTTACCCTAAGACACACTTGAGTGAGACATGAAATGGCTGCCCATACAACCTCTTCATACACATCTAAGTGTTTCCTCAAGGCTACTATAGATAAAAACCATCATGCTTCAAGGTAACATACTAAGCAACTCACTTCATTAATATAAGCGATTCATTCAACAAATCATTTAGACAGCATGTTTCTTTAAAGTCATTTAGGACGCATTCATGCATTTAGGGGACTTCTCACTTTAGTCATATAGACTTAGAGAACTCACTTTAGAACCTTAAAAGGCTACTTGTGCCATATGTAGATAACATCCCATACTGCTACGCACACGATGTAGAACTTATCAAGTAACTAGAGTTCACATTAAGGCACCAAGTTCTACATTTAAAGATCCAAGTGTCAAGAATGCTCATAGCACCAATTTCCAAGAGATTCAATAACAAGGCTCGCCCAATATATACATCATGTCATCACACCAAGCACAAGCAAGTATCAAGAAGGGTCGACGCCCTGTATCAAGAAGGGTCAAATCCCAATAACCAAGAGAACCAAGAACCATATTAAAAATGGTTTTCTAGTTCGTACTTAAAAATGGACAACTTCCATTCATAAGACAGAGAGTCAAGATGGCAAATGATCCGAATCAAGAGGCATGCCAATAGTGACAAAGTCACAGCCAGAATAAGGACAATGTCCCAACAAGAGTGCTAGGTGATCAAACAATTCGTACAAGTGGGCGAGTTACATAAGCATCTTTAATGCCTTAAATGATACCAACATGACAATGCCAAGTGACAAAAGTAACCAAGGTATCAAGATAACCCTTCAAATATACAAGAAAATAACAAAAGTACAAGTACAAGTTTATACACAAACCTCGGGCTTTAGCATAGAAACAGTCCGACAAAACATCAAGAATTTAAATCGTAGCCCGACCAACGTATCAAGGTTCTCAACTTGTACACGAGTATATATAACCTTAAAAATATACTTACATAACTTATTTAACTTCTATTAGCTCAGTAATATCGACGTAAAACAGAATCATCATCGCAAGTAAGTCTAGCATGTACAAATACAAATATGCTCCCAAAATAGTGAATCTACCCAGCTTGGTACCCCAAGTCGCAAGTTAGATTTAAACAGGAAAATGGTAAAATTAGACTTTATAACCTTCATGAATACTTCTCTTAAGGTTGCAAACAAACAAAAATCACCACAAAATACATTTTGTACAAAAAGATATATTCAAAACACTACAGCTGAACATGCAGGATTTCAATTTCCGAAATATGGGCAGAACTTGCCCTATGTTGCGTCCCATATTTCGTATCCATAACAGTTAAATTAGCGTTTTACATCAACATAAGAGTTGTAGGTATACGAGTTAACTTTCCAAATCATATTTGTTCATTGCAAACTAAGTTCTAGATCGAGATATATGCATAAAATACCAAACACTACCCAGCTCAGAAACAGATTTTGTCACTTACCAAAAAAAAGTATGTGTCTCGAATTTCAGCCAAAAGAACCAAGTTTTCTCTTGTGATTTTGAAGAACAATCTATTTAGATAAGTTTCTAAGGTTCTAAGGCTTAAGGAAAACGAAATTACTAAAGGAGGGGTGAAAATATATAGTCAAACAAGTGATGTTTATCCCTTAGGCAGCTGCCCTTCAAAGGTGCTGCCCAAAAATTTGTGTGCTGCCCAAAATGCATACATATACACCTATATATATATCCCTCATCTCATTTTAAAGTTATACATAATTTCAATTAGAAGATTACCTAAACACCTCAACACTTCAATTCCTCATATAATGCCTTCAAGGCCATAATCATAATACATTCCATAAGTAGACACTAAGTAGACACCTCCACCATAAGTGGATCACACATCAATATATCACAATTCTACATTAACAATGAAGTTAGGCCAACTTACCCTTTTCCAAAGCCACAATCACCATTCCTCAACTCTCCAATAATTCACAATAGATAAGCATAGATAATAATAGAAATCAACTATTCAACTCAATTTAAGCATAATTCTATCACCATTCAATCATAAACAATAACCCCACTTCATAAGCCAACTTTAGGAAACTTGCAAAGGCATGGGTTCATGGAATTTTCTTTCTTAAAACCATCAATAAACATCAATAATAACATAAATCATCATTAAAAATCATTTAATGCAAGAACCCATGCTAGAATCGAAATTAGGATTTTGAGTTTTTGAACAACTTTTGAAATCTTTTGGATTGACTCTTTGATTGAAGAAGGAATAAAAAATGAAGAGTCCCCATACCTAAATCTTCAAGAACTAAACGAAATTGGAGAAGAAATCAGTAGCCACCATCCACCCTAGCTCCATCTTTCACCTTGAGCTTCCATGGGGTTCTAGAGAGAACCTTTTTTAAAGAGGGAGGGTTTCTTTTTTTCTTCCTAATTGGAGTGATTTAAATGGAAGAATTTTGGTCAAAAAAAGGGGCTCTATAATTGCTAGGAAAGGCAAAGAATAATAGGAACTCAACTTAGGAAAAAAGAATTAAGGACCCACAAAGTTAAACTTAAAAGTGTTCACTAAACCCGTCTAAACTCGTCCTTTTGGACAGTGCTTCACTATTTCGGGCATAACTTTTTATTCCAAAGTCGGAATTGGGCAAACTCGGTGGCGTTGAAAGAGAACTCAGAGAGATTTAATTGGANNNTAGTATTAATCAAGTCTTGGTAATTGGTGTCCACATCATATCACTCATTCAATCTTGAAATTCAGATACTTTCCTGCGACATTACAAATATTTGTTAGTCAAAATTCAAAAAAAATTGGTGGCAGATAACAAAAATACTCATTAACAACATATGTCTAATACACCAAT
This sequence comes from Solanum stenotomum, assembly GCF_019186545.1. Lineage (NCBI taxonomy): Eukaryota > Viridiplantae > Streptophyta > Magnoliopsida > Solanales > Solanaceae > Solanum > Solanum stenotomum. The sequence continues at coordinate 17,396 of NW_026035281.1, forward strand.
ATAAATTGGACCAAAAAATACACCAACACATACATCAAGCTATTAGCTTGGTGTCAGTTTGTAGCAACAAATATATCATCATATGTACCATATTACATACCAATCCAATTTTTCAAATTGATACATACATCAGGCTATTAGATTGGTGTCAGTTCGTAGCAACAAATATACCATCATATGTACCAGATCACATACCAATTCAAATTTTTCAATTTTATATTTTATTAGGATACCACCAATCAATATATGAACCTTTTTTTCTAATTATTATATTATATACACCAACTTAATAACTATAATATAGACAATAATGTAACATACTTTCGAACCAAATCATATGAAACCTAAACCTTAATATAAAAAAAATTGACACTTCAGTTTACAACCAAATCATATGTAGTTATTGCAATTAAACCAAAATTTCGAGGATCCAGAACATAAACCAAATTAGATGAATTCAATTTCACCAAAATAGACAAACTAAACCAAACGAATAACTCTCGAAAAGTACAAAATAGATATTTGTGATAAATCATATATAACCACGTAATAAAACACCATGCGAACTATTTTATACAATTACCTGATGAGTCCCATCGTCCGTTGTGTTGAATTGGAATTGAAAAATTATTGGTATTCATTTTTCGATAGTTATTCTTATCAGAGAAGGGGAGTTTTGTTTTCGTAGGAAACCTCTATTGGAAGATAATATATAACAAATTTGAATAAATAAGGAAGGTAAAATAATTGGAGAAATTTATGGAAATAGTGATAAGCGTGGTTGATTTGGAATTTTTTTTTTAATTTAAATTCTACTTTTGAAAAAAAAAATTGCTAGATGAATGAAAAAAAAAAGTATAGCTATTTTGGTGTAAATACGGTTCTTAATTTGTATACTAAAAAAATTGGCCCTTCAAGTATTAATTTTATGCACTATTGTTATATATCATTGTAGTAATTTTCATATTACTTTTAGGACTAATTTTTGTTAATAATAAGTTATATTATTATTGTGAAATTTCAATTATTTCCCCAACACATTGAAATCACATACTAAAATTCTATAATTTCTTTCTATTTTATGTGACTTATAATTTGGTGAAAGTTAACTTCTGATGTTTCTCTCCGCCATTAGTGATAAAGTCACATTTACTCCCTCATACCTTGATTACTAACTACTCCCTCATACCTTGACTACTAACTTGACCTTCTCTCAATCTTAACGTAACGTATAATATGTTGTATTTTATTGTATTTAGACAGATTGGAGGATGACGTTAAAAAAATTTCATATTTTCTAAAATTGTTAATATTTCTCTTCTTGGTTATGCAAGCTTCAAAATTCATTGAACTCTTCAAAAGATTGAATCAGAAATAAAACAAAGAATTATATGAATAATTTATCAGATTTGATTGATTATCTATAAATTTGGAGAGGTAATGCGGATTAGATTGTTATTTATAGAGCCACCAAAATGAGCTTAGCCCATGGGGCTGGCCCAATCCAACCCAACCCGTTATTGGGGTAGGGTTGAGATAAGATTTTTCAAGCCCATTTAACACTAGGGCTTATAAGTCATTGGCCCTTGAGGCTTGATCAGGGCGGGATCAGGGTCTACCCATTGGATAAAACTTTTTATTGAAGAGTAATTTATAATAATCTCACTAGTATATAATCTAATTACTTAAATACACGCTATGTTGTAATATTATGAATCTTACCAGATTTTGGTACGTCCAGATACATGTATCTCGAAATCTATGGACTCAAAATTAGGTTAATCTATTCTAGATACTCCAAGAAGATTCGCATCTATCTAGGATGCATAGACAAATTTCGTGCCCTCGCCTCCCTCCAATCTTGCTTGTCACTCTTTTATCTCGCTCGTATATCTGGTATGCGAGATACATGTTAATTACACTAGACTTTTTGCTATTGTTATTAAAGCAACACCATTGTTTGTCATATTTGATTTGAAAATCTTCTCATTTTCTTGATGTTATAGAATTATAAGTTTGAAAAGAAAAAAAGGGTTGGCCCGCCCCAACCCTCGGCCCTTCTAGGGTTGGGTTGGGTTGAGCATTTTCAGGCTCTTCTGAATGAAGGGCCAGCCTGCCCTAGCCCTTCAAATTCCTTGACCCACGAGGCTTGGGCCGGCCTTTTTTGACAGCTCTAGTTACTTATATTATTTTTCAAAGTAAATTTTCAATACTTTATGTAATAATAAGAAGCATCTTTGTTTCTTTTACTTGTTTATATTTAAAAATAAGTCAAACTAAAACAAACATTATGATTTTGGATACTCATGTCAA
>NW_026035282.1:0-551 GCF_019186545.1 Solanum stenotomum
CAAAGTAATTAGTCATTTAATTGAGGATGTAATAGGTAAAAGAAAATTGTCATTTCTTGATTTGTCAAAATGGACAAGTAATTAGGGACAACTATAAAAGGAAAATTAAACAAGTAATTAGAGACAGAGGGAGTAGCTTTTAAGCACTTTTAAAGCGTTTAGATAAGTTTAAAAGGTGCTTACAAGCACTTAATTTTAAGCTAAAATACTAAAAAATAAGTCAAAAAAATTTTAACTTATGACTTTGGGCTTATAAATCAAAAATGAGAAGTCAATTCCAGCGAGCTCAAATTACGAAGTTGCAATAATGTCTTCCTTTGTAGTATTGGGCTGGGCTCAAGATTGAAAGAGGCCCTTGTAATGTCCAAATGGATCAATATTGAAAAATCACACTATAATCAGCTGATGGGCCAAGAAAGCCCAATTCTGAAAGAGCTTTTCGACCCAAACTCTAACCAAACATAACAAGAAGGGACACATATAAAGTGCAAAAGGACTGAAAATTTCTCAAAGGGATGACTCAATCGGTTTGGAGGTAGTCATCCACAACC
>NW_026035283.1:0-2387 GCF_019186545.1 Solanum stenotomum
TTCATAATGAGGGGTAAAGAAAAACAGTAATAAATATTATGAATTATTATAGTAATAAGAATTTTATGTCATCGATCAACTACGACTCTATGAGTATAGAAAGTTCTAAGAATTTGTGAAAGCAAATAGAGAGATTTCATCATCTTGAAAAGAAGAGTTGGAAGAACACCGTGCATCGTCTGTAATAAACTGCATCTATAAATTATTTTATAAATAATTAATTAATATATATTTGCTTAGTTGTGTAATTTTCTCATTAATTTTAAGTAAATTAAAATGTAACCAATAAATATTCACTACGTATTTAAAAAAATTAAAATTATTTAATTAACTATCCGATATAAAAATGGTTAATATTGGACCAAAAATAAATGACATTGGTATTATAATAATAAGGTTGAACCCATCAGTGACCCCTTAAAGTTGACACTAAATTTCACTTAGACACTTCAACTGAGCTTTGATCATTTTAGACACCTTATGTAGGGTCTTGTTGGGTCATTTTGATAGATTTTTTGACAATCACCCAAATATATAAGTGTGTGTAATACAATCGTTGATGACGTGTCAAAGTGACGAATCAAACAATGGCACATAGTATATATATATAAATTAAATTTCAAATAATGACTTTTGAGTAGAAAAAAAATGGCCACATATTTGATGACATGTGGCATTTTAAACTCAAACCATAATTTTTTTTAAAGAAAAAATCATCACCCCATGCCCAACCCAATCGTCTTCTTCAACCCACCCAACCCAGTTTTCCTCTCCACCCTTACCCACCCCAACCCCAACAGCTCCTCCACCCCACCAGCCATCAGATCTTCCTCTCCACCCCACTCACCCCAACCCCAACCGCAACCGCTCCTCCACAATCCACCAGATCTTTCTCTCCACCCAATCCACGCAACCCCAACCACTCCTCCACCCCACCAGCCACCAGATCGTCCTCTCCACCCCCACCCACTCCAACATCAACCTCTTTCAAAAGAATTTACTTAGTTTGAAAATTTTATTTTATAGAAGTGTACGATTTTTTCTTCTTTACTTCTAAAAATTAGTTATCAATTAACAACAAAAGTTTTTCTTTTTTTTCGCAAATGAATCAAATACGTGAAAAAGAAATATCATATTATTTCTTAATGTTGAAATTAAAACTTTTAGGAAATCTTGTGGGCTGAAATTTACTTTTTTATTTATGGCATCACTAAATCTATTTTACCATAGAAAAAAAAATTAAGTTTGAGATATGGTAACTAGAAAATGGAGAAGAAATCTTTTAAAAAATTAGTGAAATAAGGCTTTCACACACAGTAAGTGTGTATATAACACTCAGTATGTCATGTAAGCAAAAGGTGTCAAAATGGTATAGCGGAAATCTAAATGAGCAAAGCCAGTTAAGGTGTCTAAGTAAAATTTGGTGCCAACTTTAAAGGGCCATGATGGATTCAACCTAATAATAATAATAATATCATATATTATAAGTGAGAACAAAACAAAGTTAAAAGTTAAATTACGATTTTACCCCTACTATAAATTAAAATGTTATAAAAACATTTAACTATTTAATTTAAATATTAAATTGATCGTTTTAATAAAAATATTAATGACTTTTGCACTTCCTTAAATTAAACTCATTTAAATCGGTACATGAATCAAATTCACATTAATAGTAATTTCTCTTTTTCTGTAAAAATCAAGAGTATTTGAAGAGTTTTTCATTAAATAAATTTGATATGGACTAAAATCATTAAACTAATTTAATGCAAATTAATTTTATCTACTCAAAGGTCATCCTAGCTACTACTATAAAATGTCTAGCATGGTCTTCATGTAAATGATAAGAGGAGGATGAGAGATAATCATGCAAAAAACTAATCTTGCTCATCATTTTGTATGTGCAGTAATTTACTAAGTATTTTATATGTCCTTTTTTAATATTTTGATATACTTTCTTATGATTTTGTTTTTCTATTGAAATATCTTGTATCCTACATGAAGAAATTAGTGATATACAATTCATGTTCTACCAATTATTGATGAAAGATTACTTAGTTAATTTGATATGTTTATTTGACTCTTGATAGAGTGTTCTACTTTAGTATAAATATATTTTCGAGATTATTATTTATGAGTAGAGAGAGGAATAACTAAATGAGAAAAATTAAATATGATTTTTTTTAAATAAAAGAATCCATACCCTAAAATAAAATGGGCCACCGAATTGGAGATAAATGATGGATCATAGTATGTGATTTTGAGGCTATATTTTTATCTAACTTTTTGTTTATATGTATAATCTATTGACCTTATTAGTCTATTATTCATGTGTTGAAACATTCATTCCTCAAATTGACCATATATATATATCTATATATATATAT
>NW_026035283.1:2437-15227 GCF_019186545.1 Solanum stenotomum
TATATATATATATATTATATCTAGAATAAGTCATTTTGAAAAGTTTGTGTTGCTCAATTTATATTAATTATTCAAACGTCTATTTAATGTGATGAGAAGCTATTTATTGTTCATGTAAAATTTTAACTATGGTTGAAAAATTGTCAAACTCCAGTCTCTAGATTATTGACTGGACCCATAAGTAGTTATGTAGTAATTGTCCAAATTTGAATGTCTATTTTTGCCTTTGAGATATTATTCATGAGAATGTGATACATTCTTTTGCCTAATTATTGAATGTTAATTATTACTCATACCTATAATTTTTTAATATCAAATGGTTTAATCTTTTGTATATATTATAATTAGGCCAAAGTCATCTGCAGCCACTCAAAGTTGTCTACATATTTCACTTGAACACCTTAACTGAGACTTGTACCTATTGAACACCTCTACGACTTCAGATTGATACCTATTTGACTTTTTTTATTAATCAGCCCCAAATGTTAAGTGAGTGAGATACACTCACGATGACATGGCATAATAACGAATTAAATTATGACATATGTCATTTTGGTCAAAAATATTATTAAAAAACAATGGAAAAGAAAAAAAGATATTTTAAAATTAAAAAATAATTATTATGTAATCCCTATACAACCCACCCACCCACGCACCAAACACTCTTCCCTTGTTGTCCATCAGAACCAATCCACCCGCCATTTCTTTTTCTTCTTCTTTTGTCTGTACAATGGCAGAATATTGAGATTCAAAAGTAAACAAAAAAAAACTTTAATAGTAACATTGTAAATCAACTATAAAAGATTTCGATTAAAAAATAATTAAAAAATAAATAAATTTTGAGAGTGAAATAATATTTCACAGATCGGAATATTAATTGTACAATGGTGGTGTTGTTTAAATTGCAAAGTTGTAACTTTGCTTACTTCTATAACTCGACAAAGATTCAGTCCTAGATTAAAAGAAAAAAAATGCGATCAAGTCACGACCAAGCGATTCTAGATTTGAAGAAAAAAAGGGTTAGGCGGCGGCGTTAATGGCAGAGATGATGGTGATTGCCTAAATGAGGAGAAAGAAACGAATGTGATGGCAGCGATAATGGCAAATTTGATCAATGGTTAAGGAATTGAAGTGGCTAGAAAAAAAATGAAAGAAGAAGAAAGGTGTATGATGACGGCGACGATGGCAACGGCCGGAGAAAGTGGTGGTAACCAACTCAAGGAAGAAGAAATAGTTTTTTTTAATTTAAAAAATGTCTGATTATATGTTTTCACGCGCTCATCAACGGTGAATCACACTCAAAGTGCCAGGTAGGCAAAAAGTGTTCAAGTGGTATCAATTCAATATTCTATAGGTGTTCAATAGGTACAAGTTTCAGTTAAGGTGTTTAAGTGAAATATGCAGACAACTTTAAGGGGCGGCAGATGACTTAAGCCTTATTTTTAATTCAAATAAGTATCATAGCTACACACAAATTCTGGACAACTTTATGCCAAATTAAATTAATAAATAATATATATATATATATATATATATATTATTTAAAAATTGAATTTAGTAAATAATAAAAATCAAATTATAAAAAATAAATCTGCTTTAAAACAAAATCAGTTTTAAAAAATAATAAATTATAACATTTCTAACTGCACATTAACTCTTCATGTTGGAGTCCTAAAAACGTGTACTATAAATCAATGCAGTACGTTTAGAACTCTTTTTTTTTTTTAAGGTTTCAGATTTAATATTAACTATTTGAAATACAATTTTTTTAAAATTTAAATTATTGTATTTGAACTTATATTATATTATAGATTTTATATTATATTATTATAAAATGTATTGCTTTTGAATTATTCTCAAGTTTTGGATNTTTTCTATTTTATAACTCAACTTTTTAGTATATAAAAATTTAATAATAATAAGGGACAAACGTGCTATGCACATTCCCAAAAACTAGTAATAATAATAAGTAGAAAGAGAAGTTTTGTGACATTTCAAATTGTATTGTAGGTCTTTCCCGTTTAGAAAATGAAGTCATCAAAATCATAAATTTGAGTGTGGGTGATTCAAAAAGAAGCTAAAAACAACTTAACGAGCTCTTTGTTTGTAATTTGGAAACGATCGTGTGGCGTAAGAGTAAAAGGGTATGAAGGGCGGCGAGGAATCAGGCATGAGCAGTAATGGCAAAAGCGAAGTGAAGAAGATGACAAAACCCCTTTTCAAACCGGCCAAAGATGACACAAAGCCACTTCTTCAAGACCCAGTAAGCGTTAACTTCTTAATTTCATTTAACTACTCTGCTAACTTCCTTCCCAATTAACCATCCTTGCTTTGTTTGTTTGTGTTTGTAGATACTGAGATCAGACCCAATTGAGACTGAGGAAGCTCTGTTGCGGTTGCCTCCTTTTCCAATTTCTAAACCCAATGATATTTTTTAAATTTTGTATCTGATATGACTCAATTTATTTGGGCAAAAGTTGTGTTTCTTCTATGAAATTTGAGTGTTCCGCAAAACCCTTTTTTACCCAATGTAGAACAACTGTATATTCTCTGCACAAAATATTACTAGTCCTTTGATTTCTCTAACTATCCTTTGTTATCGTATTGTTTTGTTACTATCTTCGATTTTTGTTATCATCTGATTTCAATTAGTGTGAAAGAAGCAAAGTGTGACATTTAGGAAAGACCTAAACCTGTGAACAGATAAGTCGTATAGCTTTTTCATCTAGTGTTCGTCCCCTAGGAAATTTGTTTCTTCGACTAACTAATTATTTTCCGTAAATTATGTGTTTGAATTTTGGATATATTATTGTCATTGCATTCATGACATATTTCTACTAATGGTGTGTTAGCAATCTGTGTTTCGAAAAAACCAGAATTACTGATTTCAATAAACTTTGCAGAAACACGAAGTAACCAAAGTTTAATAAACCAGTAACAGAAATTAATTGACAAAACTAAAATCTGTAAAAAAAAAACGTACCACAATCTGGAAAAATAGAATCAAAAAAAAGATCAAGTCCACTCAATGCACAGTGTCCCCTTAAGGAAATTATTCCCCTCTAGTATCCGAGGTTTGATTTGGAATATGTCCTCCCAGGATAGAATGATCTCAATCACCAGTGTATTGATACCCAAAACGCTGGTGTCAGTGAACCACTCAACAGCAGTAAAGTACACGAAGAAATTTTGTGCAGAAGAAGAAAACAAAATCAGAAAAATTCATAAGGAATAAGTCTGAGGAATCAATGTATTTATAGGCAAGAGGAACTGGTTCCGAAAGGTTGCAATCCTTTCAGAATCCACACGACCATTCATGAAAGTTTGCAACCTTTCAAATGGTCATGGTTGTTTTAGAAAGTTGCAACCTTTCAGAACAATCACTTCCAACGACGGGAAATTTAAATAAAAACGGGAAAGATTTAAATAAAATGGGTCGTGCGTGAATCCGATTCGGGTTGGGTCAATTAACTAATTAATTGAATCGGTTAATTAACTAATTAAAACGTTGGCCATTTAATTTAATTAATTAAATAATTAATTAACTAAAATAATTAAAATAAACTTTGTCCAAAAAATAATCTCTCGATCGATCATTTTTCCAAATCCAAATCCATCCAAAGCCGAGCGACGACAACGACGGCGCGAGGGGGGGGGGGCTNTTAAATATATATATTTGCCCATGTGGACATAAAAAATAATGCAAAATTATAAATGGTAATGTGTCCACGTGGGCACATATATACCTTTAAAATACACTATTAAATAGTTCAGGGGTAAAAAATACGATATTAAATAGTCTAGGGAGGTAATAGGCCCTCATGAAAGTTTAGTATCGCAACAACAAATTTGACCAAAGTTAAGGTATTTCTCAGACTCTTATCCCTAAATAATTCCACTACTTTTAAATTTTTTAACAATCAAAGTTAATTACATGTTGTATAACTTCATTACTTTTAAATTTTTGTAGTTTTTTTATACCTTTTTATACTTATTCATACATATGCAACTTCAGATTATGATCATTATGCTTTTTTCAGTCTATTTGCTTTCTTTTCTTCACACAAAATTCAAGTATTAAATTTAATAATTCTTATACTTGAAAATTTAGTATTTGTGTTGTGCCTATTTAATTTGTTTTTTACACTCTAATTGATTTTTATTTATAGATATATTCATTCATGTATTTTATGACTCTAATAAGAATCGTTGGATTATACTAGCAAAGATAGTTGAGAGTATATATATATATAGAGAGAGAGAGAGAGAGCGCAAATTGTGTGTGTTTGCGATTATCTGAATTTGTTAAAAAAATAGAATTTTTTACATTTTGATTAAGAATGATTAATCAGTTTTAAAATATAAAAAATAATAATTTAAATATAATACTTACAATTTTAAAAATGGTTAGTAATTTTAGAAGTTTTCAAAAATTTTAGTCATTGCCTCATTGGTAAAGATTTGTTTTATCTATTACTCTTACTTAGTAAGAAGTTGGAAGAAGAAAAAGACACGTGCAAAATAAGTTTTCAAGAAGATAATTTCGTTAAAAGGTTGTATATTGTTTTTTTTTGGGTACTATACAGAGAAAAAAAGATGATAAAGAAATAAATTATGAATTAAAACTCTCATAATCAATGTATTTTTTATATTTTTCAATTATGCTGTGACAATGAGTGTTTTGTTTTTTATATTGAGTATGATATTCACTCCATTTAAAATAATTGAATTGTTAAATTTTTTTCATGATTCAAAATAAGTAAATTGTTCCAACACTTAAGAAAGTTACAAAAATTTCTTCAATTTTTGCTCATGATTTACATCTTTCTCTTATCAAGAAGCCAAAGGAATTTTCGAATAAAATAGCACATGCTATTTATTCTTATCAATTATTAATACTGAGAAATATTTTATTTATGACACAAATTTATGCTGAATTTTAAAACTATCAATTAGTGTTTTAAAAAAATGAGCACTTTGAAGTAGTTATAAAATTATATTTTCATCAAATCTAACTATGCATACAATCTCAATTAATACTAACTTAAAATGAAAATTCCAATTCAACAAATATTAGTTCTCAAAATTCCAATTCAACGAATACTTATATTACACACATACAAATTTCAAATGTGAAATTTGACAATATAAAATTCAAATTTTAATTAAAGTGTCTTACACTAAATTCTAATTCTAATTTTAAAATTAAATTATTTTAATTTTATATTTTGTTAACATATTGGATATATATATTGTAAATATAATGATATATATATATATATATATGATTTGTTTTATTATTTTTAAATTTTAAAGACTTGCAATAATTATCTATTAGCTTACTTAAATTATATAGAATTGCAATAATTATCTATTAGCTTACTTAAATTCAAGTGAGGTGTGAAAACTTAGGAGAAGAAATAATTTTTATCATAAGTTAAATTTGTTGGTTCCAAATTTTGGGAGATCAAGTTTTATCATTTTTTTTTTCTTCAGATGAAATCTTAATAAATATTGAGTAATAATATATATTCAAATTCATATGTAGTTAATATCAATAATTAAAATTAAATATATCTATTGAAAACAAAAATATAAATTGTTCAAATCATGATTTAAATTAAGGTAAAACACTACCTGAATAAATTAATAAAAAGTATTATAATAAACAAATGATAACAAGAAGATAGTAGGGAATGTGCGCACATTTATGATTTTGATTAATTTGAAAAACAAATAAATAACATTATTTTAAAATTTACTATGCACAAGTTTAGATAATAAACTAAGCTTATATTGATTTATTTTCATAAAGTATTTTATTAAATACATGTTGATGTTGATGTGCTAAACATGGTAATATTCTCTCATATAAACTTTGTAATATCATTTTTTAATAATTAAAAATTTGAAATTATTCAATAAACATATAGCTATTATTACATTGATGAACCGCGCAACGCGCGGATACGTATACGGTAATAAAGAAAATCAAAAGAAAACAGCTAAGTAAATTACGAATAATATGGTGAGAACACTTACTGTTTCCAAACCTTACATTGAGACACCATATGTTTATATTTACTAATTTAATCATCATTGACTAATCATGTCCTAAATCATTACATAATGATTGGCCATCACACCCTTTTTCTCCATTAAATAGACTGCCTATACAGTGAATAAATTTTCACTTCTTCTAACATAAAACCCATTTAATTGTTTCTCTTTTTCTTTAACAATCAACCATACTAATAATAATAAAATAATAATATGATATCTATCATATATATACAACAATACAAAGGTTTGGACGATTACCTGATGACCTTACGTTCTCCGTTCCTCTTTGTCTATGTGCCGCCGATGCACAGGCAAGTTTCTTTCTTCTCTTTATTTTCTTTTCTTAATTAATTATGTATTAAAAGTAATAATTCCTACTAATCTATTTTAATATTTCAGACTTGACCCATTATTATTAAAAATAATCAAATTATCTGCAAATTAATTAACTATAGTTAAATGACTATTCAAAATTATCAAAAATGACCTTTTGGATCCGGGTCTTTACATTATCCATCACTAAAAATCATGTTCGTCCTCGAACATAAAAATGGAGAAAGAAGAATAACATATGTTAGCAAAAAGCCTAAGTTATGATTTTCAGAGTCGTGTTCATCTCTCCAAGTGATCAACTCATCTTTAGGACCATTCAATCAAGGTCAAATACCAAGAACTAAACTTTCGGATTAAACTTTGGAAGATCTATAAATCAAGAGTGATTATCAAGCCATATACTAACTCATGAACCCAATCTACACTGAAATCCACTGGACTATAACACAACCATCATGACGAATCTTTTCTCACATAACCAAAATAACATTCTGAATCAATACCGGCTACAACCAAAAGTGAAAATAAACCAATCACCACACACTCATAATGCACAAACCATGATAGATCTTATTAAGATTTTATTCTCACAATATAATACTTTCACGGGCTTAAGTTATAAAAATCTAATCTTTAGACATCGGATTCTCATCAAGGAAGGATCAAACTTATCTAACCCAAAGAAGAACAAGATCCAGTAAACACCCAACAAGCGGTACACTCTAGGATGCAAAACCTTTAAGAACACTGTCGGATATCTGTAATTATTCACTGAAGCTCTTCTATAAGTTCTCATAAGCGAGGTCGTGCATGTAGATACAGTGGTATACCTCTACTTTTCCAAACAACACCAAATATGCCATAACTGAAGCGACCAAATTTGTCCAGAGATGCCACTCTACCATGAGGACAATAACAGGATCGGTACACCTGATCCACCACTAGGAATTCACTCATAGAAGTAGAAACACGCGTAGTATAAGCAGTGAATCATACTCCAATTAATGTCTAGTACGAAGAAGGTGGTCACATAAGAATATACGGAAGCAAGGTCGAATAACACAAGATATTCGTTCCATAGTGCCCATATAACTAAAATTCCATTCATCTCACTCTATCTCTCGATTTTTAGCCACCCACAATCACCCAATCTGATCCTCATCACAATATTACAAATACTCGATTCATCAAACCCCACATACTTCTCACAGTACTCCATTGAAGCTAACATTCTTAATACCGGCAAACATTATAACTACACCAGCCATTTACCTTACTTTCAAACTATCACTAGTATCAAAGTATTCTTAGAAAACACATTGTAGCCTCTAAAAATTTCAAAATATGTCTTTTTCTCTTTCCATTTAAGCGTTACATGACAGATATAAGTCACACCCAAGACTGATAACACTAATTTCAAATCTAAAGTACTTTCCCATCGAGGTACAATAATTGAATCATACCCAAAGTCAACTTCACGCAAACTTTCACATACCATTTTTCAACTACCATTCATACCATCTGTACCCCATGCCAAAACTCAAAGAAATCCTTGGCCACTCCAATAATTCTATATACTATAAGCTCAAAACCTCTACTCACCATCAAATGCATATGTAACACATCATAACAGTCTATATCGCCCCATCAACAAAATAGTTTCAATCCCCTCGAAATCCTCATTAACCATTTAAAATTGTAGGTCCACACCGTTGAACATCCATAAGTTACCTATCATCATTTAAACAATCTAGCTTGACATAACCACATAGAATCTTCCACACATCATTGCTTGTCACCCAAATAAAAACTCAATCTTTGTAAAAGTCTATAATAAACTCCTAGTAAGTCTATGATGAACCATTTCACATCTCATAGTCATATCTGAACTCAAAGGCAAAATTTCATACAACCTTCAACTTCGAACTAAGGGTTATACAAGAGGTCTTATTCATTCACCTCTCCTTAAATTCTTTCTATGACGCAAAATTCTAAATATCTTTAACTCTTCAATACACGAGACTCTTGTTCCTTTCGCTAACTCGCTTACAAATCTTATCCTTTGACCCACAATCCATGGCAGTTTACCACATACTCTAGACCAATATTTTTAAGTAAAACCTTTGCCTAGGTTCTTTAACAATCAAAAGTAACCAAACTTACTATCCAAACCATGTACAAGTCCTTTCAAATGCTCAATACCTAATGCGATCGATTATTTTTTACCTTACTAATTCATACCTTGACAAAACATACTATCACGACGTAGAATCACAACGAAAAACTTGAATTCTGATTTCAACTATGTACCCCAATCCCATTATCTATCAACATTAGCTCATACGTTTAAGATTTTTATGAATTCATGTATCTTAGCTTTTCATTATTTGCCTCTCCATCGACCTTATCATATTCTTCGCTAAACATCCAATCATACTCATTATCAAACTCAAAACCACAAAAGAACTTATTATTACACTAGAGTTGAATGTCTGTACACTCATTTTTCAAGCCTTATTCAATAGTTTTTAACCAAATTGATGAACCCGTGCCACTATTCCCATAACTAGAGCAAAACAGATAAAATCACGCATCTCTGAATCCAATTCTCAATCCCTTTGAAGATACCTTTTTAGCCTTTGCAATAATAGAAACTATTCTTACTCTCGCCTCTTTTCGAAGGATACACTACATCCCACTATTGTTTTTTCATTATGACTCTAACTCCTTTAAATTTTATTTGAGCGGTGTCTCAACACCTTCTATAACTTTCCATGCAACCATGCTACTCGTCAAATAGTAGCAAACCATAACATTAGATACTCACAAGTCGTTATTACGATGTGAAATTCGTTTAACCAACAATCTTTATTATATAGTTGCATCTCAATCACAATCCATCGCAATCCCTTATTACCATCATGTTTAGTTATCCCTTGCCATCACCACGACGTCCACCTTGCCATCGACATGACACCTTAAAACTAGTTATACCAAAAAAATCCAAAGAACTAACCCACTTTTATATGCATTTTTTTCTAAAATCTTTAATTAGTTTCACACAAGTATACTCTTGGGACTTCCTTTACCCATAAGCTTGTCATTCTGGTATTTATCCATTCCCTTGGACCTTAAGATGGAATCACTGGTCCTCATTTAGAACCCATAGGTTACACTTCTCAACTTAACACATTAATACCGTATCAACGATCCACCACTAAAATCTTTCTTATGCACACTGCTTAACCCCAAACATCTGCATAACAACCTAGTTGGTTTCTCAAATGTGAATGAAACATCGAATCTCATTATACGAGAATATGATACAACTGATAACTCTTTAAGTAGTTAGTATTCACACTTGACAATCGACATATTCGTTTCCATAGACCACTAGTATCACACCGCAAAAATTTATTAGATCCACCACTAGAACATATCATAAATATGGAGAAGATCATATCCAAATAGGTCACACATTTCTACCCATCGAATAGTTGTAAAATANTTGAGCTCCTTCCAGTTCCTTGTGTGCTGAGAGATATGCCCCTTTAAAGTTGACACTCAAAATCGCATTTTTTGCGATTTTCGAATTTTGATACGGTTGTTCTAAAATTCGGGTTAGACTCATTTCCCACTCAATTTGACCCCCTGAATAAGAATATGAAGTCAAATTTCCGAAATGATGCACGAATTTTGAGATATATGGAAATTACAATTTTAGGTGTTTTCGAAGCACATTTTCGGGCATTTTTGGGGTCGTTTCACCGTGTCATCTCGTAGATACACTATTTGGTCAAATCTGCCAAACTTAGCAAATCATTAAAAACTTTAAGCTTTATTAACTTATTAACAAGCCTTAAAGTCTTAACCTTATTCCTGAACATTGTCTTCATCATGAGAATGGATTGAGTTGATTGACAATGTCGAATTGTCAGTCACAACTTTGTTTTTCTCCTTGAATCTAGCTCTTGGGATCTCTAGTCTGCTAGATAGAGTTGCCGCCCTGCTGACTTGTCCTAAGCCATAAACCCATTCCCTTAGATGATCTTTCAACTGCCTCTCTCACTAGGCCTTTCATTAGTGGATCTGACACATTATCGCTTGACTTCACATAGTCAATTGTGATAATTCCACTAGAGAGGAGTTGTCTTACGATATTATGTCTCCGTCGTATATGACGAGACTTCCCGTTGTACATAATGCTCCCTGCCCTACCTATTGCTGCTTGACTATCACAATGTATGCAAATAGGTCCCATAAGTTTGGGCCAGAATGGAATATCCTCTAAGAAATTCCGGAGCCATTCAACTTTTTCACCTGCCTTATCTAAGGCAGTGAATTCAGATTCCATTGTGGAGAGAGCGATACATGTCTGTTTGGATGATTTCCAAGAGACTACTCCTCCACCAAGTGTAAACACATAACCACTTGTGGATTTTACTTCATTTGACCTGGTGATCCAATTTGCATCACTATATCCTTCAATCACGACAGGATATTTATTATAATGCAAAGCATAGTGTTGTGTATGTTACAAATAACCCAACACACGTTTCATTGCCATCCAGTGAGTTTGATTCGGATTACTAGTGAACCGACTCAGTTTGCTATTAGCACATGCTATATCTGGTCGCGTACAATTCATAATATACATCAAACTTCCCAACACTCTGGCATATTCCGATTGAGAGCCACTTTCACCTACATTCTTTTGAAATGTAAAACTTAAATCAATTGGAGTTTTGACAACATTGAAATTCAAGTACTTGAACTTATCCAATATTTTTTCAATATAATGAGATTGAGATAATACTAGTCCCTGAGGAGTTTTGAGAATTTTGATCCCTAAGATCAAATCAGCAACTCCTAAGTCCTTCATATCGAACTTGCTGGACAGCATGCGCTTAGTAGCATTTATATCATCAATGTCTTTACTCATTATTAACATGTCATCAACATACAAACAAACAATGACTTCATGATTCAGAACGTTTTTAATGTAAACACACTTATCAAATTCGTTAATCTTGAATCCATTTGCCAACATTGTTTGGTCAAATTTAGCATACCATTGTTTGTGTGCTTGCTTGAGCCCATAAAGCGACTTCACAAGTCTGCACACTTTCTCTTCTTTACCAGGAACCACAAACCCTTCAGGTTGTTCCATGTAAATTTCTTCCTCCAACTCTCCATTTAAGAAGGCTGTCTTTACATCAATTTGGTGAATTTTAAGATCATGCACTGCCGCCAGTGCTATTAACATTCTAATTGATGTTATCCTTGTTAATGGAGAGTATGTATCAAAGTAGTACAGACCTTCCTTTTGTCTATATCCTTTGACTACAAGTCTAGCCTTATATTTGTCAATAGTCCCATTGGCTTTCATTTTCGTTTTAAAGATCCACTTTGATCCTAAAGGTTTATTTCCTGGAGGAAGATCAACCAATTCCCAAGTATGATCTTAAAATTGATTCGATCTCACTATTGACTACTTCTTTCCAATAGATTGACTCAGATGACGACATAGCTACTTTAAATGTTGGAGGCTCATTTTCAAGCAAGAATGCCACAAAATCTAGTCCGAAAGAAGTGGATTTCCATTGGTGAGTACTATGCCTAGGATCTTCATTAGGTTGTGTATTTTTCTTTGATTCTTCCCGTGGTCGTTTAGATCTTTCACTTGTCGACTCACATTCAGTTTTATACGGATAAATGTGTTCAAAGAACTCAGTGTTATCTGACTCAATTACCGTATTCACATGAATTTCAGGATTATCAGATTTATGAACCAAAAACCGGCAGGCCTTACAGTTCACAACATATCCAATAAATACACAATTCACTGTTTTGGGTTCAATTTTCACCCTCTTAGGTAAAGGAACTTCTACCTTGGCAAGACACCCCCACAATTTGAAATATTTCAAGTTGGATTTCCTTCCTTTCCATAACTCATATAGAATTGATTGCGTTTTGCTACGGGGTACCCTATTGAGTATCTTGTTAGCCGTAAGGATGACTTCTCCCCATAGATTTCTTGGTGAACCAGAACTGATTATTAAGGCATTCATCATTTCCTTTAATGTTCTGTTCGTCCGTTCAGCCAAACCATTTGACTGCGGTGTATAGGGTGCAGTAGTTTGATGGATAATATCATATTCCAAACATATCTCAGCAAAAGGAGATTCGTATTCTCCACCCTTATCACTTCGAATCATTTTTATCTTTAGATTCAATTGATTTTTCACTTTGTTTTTGTATTGCTTAAATGCATCAATTGCTTCATCCTTACTATTAAGCAAATATACATAACAAAATCGAGTGCAATCGTCAATAAAAGTTATAAAATACTTTTTCCCACCACGAGATGGTGTCGACTTCATATCGCATATAT
>NW_026035283.1:15933-17619 GCF_019186545.1 Solanum stenotomum
CTTCTTTCTCTTCTTGTCTTTGGTAGGAGCTTCTTCAACAATATTAACTCCAATTACTGTCGAACTCTTACGAGACTTCTTTTCGGCGATTTTGTTATCTTCCTCAATCTTGAGCCGAATCAAGATCTTCAAGCTTCATTTCCTTACGTTTGTGCTTTAAATAATTCTTGAAGTCATTCCACGAAGGAGGTAACTTCTCGATCATTGCAGCCACTTGAAACGCTTCATTTACTACCATATCTTCAGCAATCAGATCATGGAAAATAAGTTGAAGTTCCTGCACTTATGATCCAACAATTTTACTATCTGACATTTTATAGTCTAAAAACTTTGCGACCACAAACTTTTTCAAGTATGCATCTTCTGTCTTATATTTCTTATCAAGTGCATCCCACAATTCTTTCGAAGTTGTCATTGCACTATTGACATTATATAAGTCATCCTCTAACGCACTCAAAATGTAGCCCTTACATAGGAAGTCTGCCTGTTTCCATGCTTCAATAATCATGAGTTTTTCTCTGTCTGGCATTTCAGCAGCAGGCACTGGAGTTACTTCATTGGTAAATTTCTGCAGACCAAGAGTGGTAAGCCAGAAAAATACTCGTTGCTGCCATCCTTTGAAATTCACGCCAGTGAATTTTCCCGATTTCTCTGCTGGTGGTACAATAGTTCGGGTTGGTGCAACAACAACCACCGTAACATTGTCATTAGCCATTTTAGAATTTGTAACAAACAGAAATTGATACAAATGACTCAGTAAGCAATAACTCTAATTGCAAACTTAACAGAAGCATAAAATCACGAAGGTTTTCTCTCCACCAGAAACACAGATTAAAAAATATATATATATAAAATAATTTCCTTAAGATTGTTAGTAATTTGTGTTTAGCAAAAAACCAAAATTACTGATTTCAATAAACTTTGCAGAAACACGAAGTAACCAAAGTTTAATAAACCAGTAACAGAAATTAATTGACAAAACTAAAATCTGTAAAAAAAACGTACCACAATCTGGAAAAACAGAATCAGAAAAAAGATCAAGCCCACTGAATGCACAGTGTCCCCTTAAGGAAATTATTCCCCTTTAGTATTCGAGGTTTGATTTGGAATATGTCCTCCCATGATAGAATGATCTCAATCACCAGTGTATTGATACCCAAAACTCTGGTGTCAGCGAACCACTCAACAGCAGTAAAGTACACGAAGAAATTTTGTGCAGAAGAAGAAGAAGAAATCAGAAAAATTCGTAAGGAATAAGTCTGAGGAATCAATGTATTTATAGGCAAGAGGAACTGGTTCCAAAAGGTTGCAATCCTTTCAGAATCCACACGACCATTCATGAAAGTTTGCAACCTTTCAAACGGTCATGGTTGTTTCTGAAAGTTGCAACCTTTCAGAACAATCACTTCCAATGGCGGAAAATTTAAATAAAAATGGGAAAGATTTAAATAAAACGGGTCGCGCGTGGATCCAAGTCGGGTTGGGTCAATTAACTAATTAATTGAATCGGTTAATAAACTAATTAAAATGTTGGCCATTTAATTTAATTAATTAAATAATTAATTAACTAAAATAATTAAAACAAACTTTGTCCAAAAAGTAATCTCCCGATCGATCATTTTTCCAAATCCAAATCCATCCAAAGCCGAGCGACGACGACGACGGCGCGAGGGGGGGGGGGGGGGG
>NW_026035283.1:17692-40671 GCF_019186545.1 Solanum stenotomum
GGGGGGGGGGGGGGGGGGGGGGGGGGGCTCTTTCCAACCCTTTTAACAATTAATAGGAGTGTTTCTATATTTAAACTCTCCTATTTTTCTTTCCATCACCGATGAGGGACAAATGTCTTTTCAATAAAGCATAAGAGGACTTTTCAAGTTCTCAACTTTTCAAGTTCCCAACTTTTTCAAGTTCCTCTTTCATCTTCCCTCCATTTCCCATTAACTCTTGCTACATACCCAACATGGTGTTCATGTAAAGTGAAATTAAATGTTGATTTGTATTTCTTGTACTTCCGTCAAGTCTTTTTCTAGATTCTTTGCACTGTTTTTCCTTGAGCTGAGGGTCTATCGGAAACCATCTATAACTCTGAGTTAAGGTTAAGTTTGCTAACGCTCTACCGTCCCAAACCCCATATTGTTGTTTTATAGAATGAGATACCAAATGATGAAACAATCAATGTTGATGCGAGACTATTTATTCGATTTTCTAGTGTGACTCTACAATAAATAATAGAAAAGCTTACCAATGTATTACTACTTTCAAGTAAATGAACATATTCAAATGATACTTCTAGAAAATTATAATGCCTTAAAGAGTAAACCTCTTGAATCTTCTACATGTATTGGCATATAAGAAGTGTGATGGAGAAGATACTTTAATCCCAAACATTAGTTGCGTTATTGTTAATCAACTCTTGGGAATGATGATAAGACCGAAAGAATGAGTCTTTACTAAATTCGGGTTTATGTTATCATCACAGAGGAACCAAAACCTCAAACAGCTTTTGCCAAAATATAAATCGTTGAATGTGGTTAAAGATACCATCAATTCTCTTCCACATGTTTTCTTGTTGGAGGTATAATACAGTTCCAACTTTATTAACATGATTTCTTGATATCTAACTGAAGTTTTTTGCTTTTTCAGTCTGCCCTGATATACAAATCATTTATGCCCTTAAATGTGTTGCATTGTCGTTAATCAATATGAGAGATTTCTCTATAAAGATCAGTGTATTGTAATTTTATGGGTCTAAAAATTATCTGACAAAGGACTTGAGGTAACAACCGTTTGTATCATCTTTGGCTTGAATGGGCAATCGAAGAAATCCGAGCTGTTTCTCTTCATGAAAATAAACTATTAATAATATAGGGCTTCTACATGTTAACTTGAGAGTATGGTAAGCATATACAACTTTTGGATTTATACAATTAGGGATTAAATTATATAAATTTTGAACGTGATCCTCGTAAATATAGTTATATCTTAGTGGCAAAAAATGTTTTTTTCAAACTATAGCTATGATAAATCATTAACTAGTATATGTTTGCTTAATCAGGTAATTTGTTCATTAATCTATATATAAATATAAAGCTGAATATAGAAAAGGTGATGTGACACATTTCTATGGACAACATTTGTATTTTTCTTTTTTCAATTTTTTTTGATATTTTTTCTGATTTCTTATTGCATATTTTGGTTAATTTATGTTATTAATTAAAGGATAACTCCTAAACCTCATAAAGCTCAATTAAGCATGTCAACCAAATGCAGTAAAAGTCCAATTAAAACTTACAGCCCACGTTGCAGTATCCCTTCATTTCTGATTTTAAGTTGTTTACGGTAATAATTCAATTAGGCATAATTAATTACTACACTTAATACTCATTTATTTATAATTACTCAAATCCGTTAGTTTTTTTTAATGTTATGTTACTAATTCTTTGAGTACTATAAATACTAAAGAAAGTCATATGGCAAAACAGTCTTCCTTTTTCATTCCATGGTTTTCTTCTAAATTTTCATTATTATCTATTATTGATTTGCTCTTTTTTTCAAAAAATAAATGTTCGTTCTTTTTATTTTTTTTATTTTTTTCCACAATTATTAGTTTTATATAGTGTGTTGGTGCAAAAAATAATATGTTAGGAAATAAAGTAGACTAGCATATGGCATTTTTTTTAGCAATTTATCAAATTTTGTTATTTTTATTATTTATTGCAGGCTTGTACATAATTATAATTTGAACTTAAACGTAATAGATTTATTTTTTGTGGGGTAAATAACCAGCTTATCCTTTCTAGAAACAATAATACTAATTTCATATTGAATTTTGGAAATTTTTACACGTGTGAAGAATGCGTTATCATCATCAATATACCAATTTTTATTACTTTTTATTTATTTATTGTAAAGTTGTACATAGTTATAATGTCAATTGAAATGCAACAATTTTATATTTTCCAAGATAAATGCCTTATTATAATTTTAGAAATAATTATATTATTTTCATATTGAATTTTGGTTATTCTTTCATTATAGTTATTAAATAAAAGCATTAGTGTGATTTTGTAGATTCTCCCAAAACAAATCACATCTTTAGAAACTTCCACAATTATTAGTTTTATATTAGTGTGTTGGTGCAAAAATTTATATGTTAGGAAATAAAGTAAACTAGCATATGGCATTTTTTTTTTAGCAATTTATCAAATTTTGTTATTTTTATTATTTATTGCAGGCTTGTACATAATTATAATTTGAACTTAAACGTAATAGATTTATTTTTTGTGGGGTAAATAACCAGCTATACATTCTAGAAACAATAATACTAATTTCATATTGAATTTTGGAAATTCTTACAAGTGTGAAGAATGCGTTATCATCAGCGATATACCAAATTTTATTACTTTTTTTATTTATTGTAAAGTTGTACATAGTTATAATGTCAATTGAAATGCAACAATTTTATATTTTCTAAGCTAAATGCCTTATTATAATTTTAGAAATAATTATATTATTTTCATATTGAATTTTGGTTATTCTTTCATTATATTTATTAAATAAAAGCATTAGTGTGATTTTGTAGATTCTCCCAAAACAAATCACATCTTTAGAAACCGTGAATATTTCTTTCATTTCAAATTTTTTTAAAAAAAAATAAACAAAATAAAAAATAAAAAATAATAAATAAATAAAAATAAATATATATAAATGTTAGGCAAAAGAAGAGTGATGTGACACTTTTTTTCATTAGAAATTAATTATTTTTTCCTCTTTTTTTCTTTTCTTATTTATTTGTTTTAGAGATCATATTCATCTTCATAACTTCTTCTATTAATTAACTAATAATTTATATAATTCACATTAAATTACCTTAATTACAATAAACCTACCAACAAGATTATATTAATAAATTAATTTTTTTTCCACAAGAGTCAAACCACGTACAAACCAAACTTCTTCCCACAAGTTGGCTCACGTTTGTACAATAACTCCTAAAGCAAAATTATAAAGTTGTTCCTTAGCGCCAATCCAAGAAAGACATTTAATTTCAATGTTTTTTAGTGTGCATAATTTTTTAAAAATTAATCATTAATTTTTTACTTAATTTTGTTTATAATAATTACTTTTTGGGGTTCTATTTAGAATATATATATTTTTTTGATTGATCTCCTTTGCGTTTATTGTTTTACCTAGCTAAATAATTTTTTTCTTCGTTTAGATAGGTGTTATTGGAGATGTGATGAACTATATCAAAGAATAAAAACGTCAAAACAAAATGTCTATAAAAATGAGTTGAAAAGATATTTTATTTTCATTATTTTGCATATTTTGAAGGTTTAATTTTAGTTTAAAAGACAATATCCATAAATTTATATACTATTTCTTAATATTATATGCAAAAAAAATTAATTTATTAAATTTTAGTTGTTTTAATTTACTTTTATTTTATAACTCCTAAAACTTTCTTGATCAAAAGTTTTTTTAAAAAGAACATCTAAATTCATTATTGAATGCTAATATGTTGACTTTTCCATCAACATGTTAATTGGTAATTAGGGTGATTTATATTTTAGATTTTTTTTTGTACATCTTAAAATCATATTAGATCATTTATAAATGATTCAATCATCATATTATTTCTATCATATTTATGACATTACACGAAACGAGAGTATTATCTCTTAGGCTTGCATTATCAAGTTTTGACGTTTTCTTTTCTCTTCCATTACTTTTTTTTAGTTAAGTTAATATTATGAATTAATTTAAATGAATTACTTTAATGTCTCACACATATTCATTCGGTCAAATATATATATATATATATATATAAATGATCATGAAAAAAATCGTGAAAAAATGTTTCATTATAATTACGTTTCTTTATAAAATTTGAATAACTAATATTTATTTATATTTTATACTGTTTTAGGATTGCGCGAAGCACGGCCAAGTGCACTAATTTTAAATAATTTAAAATGTAATCAATAAATATTCGCTATGTATTTTTTAAAAAAAACATCTAACATTATTTAACCCAAAAATAATGTTGGATTTTTGTAACATTTCGAGTGGTATTTTTGTTCGTTTGCCATTTAGAAAATCTAACTCATCAAAATCATAAATCGAGGGTGGTTGCTTCAGAGAAGCTAAAAATTATTAAGGAGCTGTTTGTTTGTAATTTGGAAAAGAGTAAAAAAGGATATGAAGGGCGGGGAGGAATCAAGCATGAGCAGTAATAGTAATACTAACAACAATGGCAAAAGCGAAGTGAAGAAGATGACGAAACCCCCTTTCAGGCCGGCCAAAGATGACCCAAAGCCACTTCTTCAAGACCCAGTAAGCATTCCCTTCTCCATTTCATTCAACAACTACTCTGCCAACTTCCTTCTCAATTAATCATCTTTTCCTTGTTTATTTCTGTGTGTAGATACTGAGATCAGACCCAATTGAGACTGAGGAAGCTCTCCTCCGCTTGCCTCCTTTTCCTATTTCTAAACCCAAATCTCAAACCCAGTGATTTTTTTATTTCTTTGTATCTTTTTATTAATTTTGTATCTGATATGACCCAATTTATTTGGGCAAAAATTGTGTTTCTGTGTAATTTGAGTGTTCTGCAAAACCTTTTATAAACCCTTTTTACCCAACCATATATTCTCTGCACAAAATATTAGTAGTTGCGCCCCGGTAGCTTCTTGTCCTTTGATTTCTCTGACTATTTGTTGATTCTTTGTACCTTGGTTATTGTATTGTTTTGTTATTATCTGATTTTTCTTATACTTGCGTTACTTTTTGTTGGGCTGCTTTGCAATGTGTTTCCTTGAGCTTCTATTGGAATAAGTCTCAAATATTGCTCCGGTAGTTTCTTGTCATTCAATTTTCCGACTTTTGTTGATTCTTGTACCTCGATTATCATATTGTTTTGTTAATATCTATTGTTTTTGTTATTATCTGATTTTTCTTGTATTTTCTTTCTTCTTTTTCTGGACCGCTTTACACTGTTTTTTCTTGAGCCGATGATGTATCGAAAACTGTCTCTACCTTTGAGGTAGGGATAGGTTTGTATACACTTTACCCTCCCATACCCCATGTTGTATGCTATTGTATAGAATGAGATACCAAATGATGAATCAATCAGCTTTGAAGTCAGACCTATTTGTTCGATTCTTTAGCATGACTCTACCACAAATAATACGAGCTTACTAACGTATTAGTTTCAAGTAAATGGGCACGTTCAAATGATACTTCTTTTAGCATGTGATTATGTTTATTACCAAATAATTATGGGACATTCTTCTATGTGAAAGTTGTTTCTGCATAGTTAATGTCTCCATCTGTGAAGTTTTATGGCGAATGACTTTTGAGCTTTAAGCTGGCATAGTGGTCTAATTCTTGTTTTAAGAGTTAAACGATTTTCTACAGCTGAGAAATAGATTGATCTTTGTAATCTACTGTATGTATTTTTTGCAGCACCTCCTTGGCACTTTGTTAGTGAAATTAATTTTGCATTACCTAAAACAAAAAGAAATGCGTGGAGACAAATTTTTGTTAGAATGTACTGTGACTAAGTTGCTGTATTTTGTCTTCCTAACTTCTTTGCGCCTTTGAGGAGTCGATGGAGAATGATGGAAACTGAGTTCAATAAGATTGACTTTAGTAAGTGATAGCTATCTATTATCTGCCTCCTTTCTGTCCTTTAGCATTTCCATGGTTTGTGGTTCCATGATAGGTTGGTATTGAACGATTTTCTCAAGTTCTACTCGATGATAAGGTTGTTAGCTTCTTTATTACTTTCTCTTAGTTGAAAAATGTGAACCTTTGCTCTCCTTTTGACACTCTAGTCACTGAGTCTTTACTATATTCGGGTTTATGTTTTCATCACAGAGGAACCAAAACCTCAAACAGCTTTTTATCAAAATATATATTGTTGATTGTGGTTAAAGGTAACATCAAATTTCTTCCACATGTTTTCTTGTTGGGGATACTATAATACAGTTCCAACTTTATTAACAAGATTTCTTGATATCTAACTGAAGTTTTTTGCTTTTTTAGTCTGCCCTGATATACAGATCATTTATGCCCTTAAATGCATTGCATTGTTGTTAATCTTTTGTGTGTGCATTCCGTAAACCAATATGAGATATTTATATCCCAGAGATGCAGTTCTTCTCTATAATGATCAGTGTATTGTAATTTTATGGGTCTAAAAATTATTTGGCAAAGGACATGAGGTAACAACCGTTTGTATCATCTTTGGCTTGAAGTGGCAATAGAAGAAATCCGAGTTGTTTCTCTTCATAAAAATAAACTATTAATAATATATTAACCTGAAAGTATGATAACTCGTGCCTGTAGTTTCATGTCTGTATAATAACATACATGAACTTTCTCTTCTTGTTTTATTGTAAATAGATAAGCCTTTTCTTTCTATAAATTGCCAAGTTTTCGATTCAGAATCTGGAAAAGAACCATTGCTTAATTGAAATTTGAAAAACAAATAGAGTTTTAAGCGTAAGACGTTTCAACTTTAGCATCAATAACTGGTGAATTGATTAGTAGTGGTCTCTCATAAAGGAAGTTCGGGTTCCTTTGTTTTGGATGAAGCAAGAAAGTTCTGCTTCTTTGAATATGTTCATAAACAACAGTATCGAGCTTGTGTGGTTATTTCTATCTTCTCAATTATAATTTTCTCTTCGAATTTGAGTGGCGATTCGTGGCTCAAATGTTTAGATCAAGTCATGAAGTGTTTTTTTGTTGTTGGGATTGGAATGTTGGTACTTTCTTTATCCTTTTGTTTTAGTTCTGATTGATGATAATACCAATTGAACTCCAAACTTTGTTGGATTGTAATGCTAGTTTGGTAGCTCAATATATGAGTTTTTAGTTACTCTTGATATTCAACGTAACAGATTGTGGCATTGCATTGAAGGTTCACAGTTCAAAACGTTAATTATTTTTGATAGGATTGGAACATCTGTGCTACTTAAAGCCAATTGGTTTAAGTTCTGTTCATGATAAAACACTTGTTCTTTAGGAGTGTATTCGGTACGAAACGAAAAATGAGTGTCTTATTTATTTTCTTTCTTGTGTTCGGTACATAAACAAAAAAATTATCTTGAAAGCATTTAGACAAATGTATGAAGAGGAGTCTTGATATAACTGGTAAAGTTTCTGCCATGTAACTAGGAGGTCACAAATTTGAGCCATGGAAATAGCCTTATGTAGAAATGCAGGGTAAAATTACGTAAGATAGACCCTTGTGGTTCAACACGTCCTTGGACCCTACATATAGCACCCTATATATAGCAAGAGTTTAGTGCATTAGGCTACCTTTTTTCACTATGAGAGGTGGCGTAGGGATGAGGTGTGGGGTGGTGAGGATGGGGACTATGGGGTGAGGTAAATATGAGATATTATATGTATGTAGGTCGACTTTTGGCAACCAAAACTTCTAAGTGGGAATAAGATTGAACTATAAACAACCATAAGGCTTTGATATAATGATTAGAGCACATCATGTGACATGTGATTTAGTCACATTATCGCGTCATACTAGTCGCTATAGATAAATGCCAAGTATGTAAGTGGTGATGACTAGAGGTAAGAACTCATTATTCATCCGAGTTTCGAACCCTGCTTCACTGACACCCAAAGTTTCTATGTTGTAAAAAACAAGAAGATTGAAGCCTATACAACTTGGACTTAATTTAGTTGTGGTTTGAACGTCAACATGATGAAACCTGTGGCAAGAGATAGCACTGATAGCAACTATGCAGTAAGTTAAGCAATGCCCAAAGCCTAGGCCCAAAATTTTAGTACTTGTTGAAATATAGAGCTGCATGAGATGTTTACAAAGCTCTACAACAGTTTTGGTACAAAACTGAAATCCTTCCAAATCACAAAGGAAAATATATCTTAGACAATCTAACAATTTCCCCCCATCAAATGAATTGAAAGAGGGTACATCAGTTTCAGTTTCTTGGAGAAAACCATCTAAAAAACATAACAAGAACGATGGCGGAAGCTGTGAATGATTTCATAATAGTAACTTCCATGATCCATGTTAGAATGCGGTGAAGAAATTGAAGTCATGGTGACTGTAAGAAAGCTGCTTCAACCATGAATCTGCAGCATTTTGAAGATCACATAGTTTTTCATAGTCCTTATGTGTATGAGTGTTTTTCCATACATCATTTTGCATCTTGTATGCAGCTAAACCGAAAGGACTAAGACGAATTCCACTTTCACCCTTCCTTTCTCCATTGGGTTTCTCTTCTGCAACATCTGAAAACACAAGACAAATCACTCAGACAAGTAGCTGGAACTAAAGATAGCTAGTTATATGTTTAATTTCACAAGTTCATTCCTACCAACAGATAGCGAGTGTAGGTTCAACTGACTAAAATACATACCTTGGAAAGTTAATGACAATGTATGGTAGGTAAGAAAGCTTGCAGAAACATTTTTAGTAATTCCTTTCATTGGAACATGGTAGTTTGGATACCTAATAATGATGTAAAGAAAATAACTTGAATAATTTCAGAGCCGGTGTGCGGCCCCGCAGCTAGAGCCTTCTTCGAGTGACCTTAACAGTGTTATTGACTTTGCCACGTGGCCATGTAGTTGATGTCCACTTCACATGGCGGATTGCATAGAACCCGTAGTGCCCATTAAAATGGGCATAATTTTTAGCAGATAACTTGGATTGATGAATGATTGAAGGCGTTGAAACAAAGGCTTCATGACCTTTCATTTTCTTGGTATTAAGCCACAAAATCTTAATACTCAAGGAGTCCCTTATGACCTTAATTCACATCCAAATATCTTTTCATAGTAAGAAATTGTCTTCAATACCTATCCAGCATTAGAAATCATCGAGTTTGGAGCCTTTACTCACTTAAAGAATGACTTGGGTCATAGTTTTAAAATTTGGGGCATTGCAGTGAATTATCCTAATATGTAATCAATTAACAAGTCCTTTCTTTATTACTCATGATCTTATGCTTATATTTTAACTCAAAAATTGAATATTCAACTATATTTATACATTTTATTTGATTAAAAGTATTTCATATTATACTAGTTTATTTTCGGAATTTTAGGTAGTAAAGGATGAACATGAGTCTGAGTTCGAATTTGAGAAATAGAGAAATTAAAGGATATATTATCATCATCATTGTTGTCTACCTTAACTTCATTCTTTTCTTTTGTACCATAAGTTTCTTGTTGTTCTAAATATTTCATATGATGTGCACCAATACTCATATCTCCTATTTCACTATAGGTGGTGTTGCAGGAATATGAAAATACTTTCAATTATTAATACTTATTTTTTAAAATCAAAGCAAACCTTAAAGGCCATATTTAATTTATAAAATAAAAGCTAAAAGTGTTTGGGGGGGAAGACCAAGAAGTATATCAACATCACAGAGTACAAGAGCCCCACAAGGACCAAACTAAAATAAGAAACAAACAAACAAAATCAGACAAAGCCTAGAAACTCTTTAACTTGAACTTGCCTTCATCTAGTGATGTCGATGCCTCCGTAACACAAGAAAAATAAAAATACAATGTTATCTTTTTTATCGTACAATTAAAGTATATGAAGAACTCTTGAAGAATGGAGTGCTCGAACAGGAACATGTACGGATCGAAGAACGGAAGGGAAAGTGGACTGATGCTCCTGGCTCAACCCTGGCACGCCGCGCCAATCCTCCATTTACTGGGGCTGGTTTGTAGTGCACTGCAGGCACAAGGCACTAGCCCTCCTGGGCATCAGGGCCGTGCCACCCTAGCGAATTCCCAAAATGTTCCAACAAAATTTTCTTCTAGATTTTTGGGCCTAATTCACCTAGAATCGATTGATTTCTTCCAAACCCCCTTAGATTCATTAACCCAACACAAGTAAACGAAAATCCACTCAAAATCCCTCAAGAACAACATTCATTCGCAAGATCCTCACCTCAAGAACTCAATAAAACCCCATTATCAAAGAATGAAGCACCAAACCTCAAAGAACTCAATCAAGAACTCAATATACTCAATTTCATGGATGAATTCGAAATTGGAAACTCATGATTGGCGTGAGGGTGAACAAAACCCATCACTATGAAAACTTACATACCTCAAAAGAACTTAGTTCTTGGCAATTTCCCGAAATCTTGAAGAATTTCTTGAAAACTTCCTCTTTTCTCCTCTTGAACTTTGCCCTAGTTTCTTGAACACTTTAGACTTGAGTGAAAAATGATTTTAATCAGCTTTGACCCCCTAATTGGGTGAACAAAACGTGTAGTCCTATTGGGGGTAAGGAAAAGACTAAGATACCCCTTCTTAATTCGGATGAATTTCCTTAACTAGATGAGTTGTACTCAAACGAGCACATCTCCCTCATCCAAACTCGGAATTTAGGAAACTCGGCGTCATTGGAAAGAGGACTCAATGAACTTCAATTTGATATCTCATGGGCCACCTAACTCATCCTGTTTTGAAATATATGTTCGTTTGAAGTTGGCCCAAAACTTACAATTTAAGAATATCTTGCACTAATCTCAAATTGGCTATTTCTAATTTAGTTCTTTCTAAAATTAGCCCTTTCTAAGACGGAGGTGTTACAATATCTACCCCTTGGGAACATTCGTCTTCGAATGAGATCACTCTAAATAGATCTGAGGGTGGCAACATCTAACACCCAACTCAAACACCCAACATGCAACTTAACACAACTTATCATATCTATTAAAAGAGTGTTTTACAACAATCAGTACCTAGGTCTGGAATTACTCCGAAAGCAAAGAGATGTGGGTACCTCTCCTTCATATCCTCCTCATCCTCCCACGTAGCTTTGACTTGACGTATCGGGGTGTTTCATCCAATATTAAGCGTCCACGGTCGTTCAATAGTAATATAACCCAACCAAGGGTTGGGTTCGGTCCCATAGGGAGCAGTTTGTAATTGAGAAACAATAGAAAAGTAAAAACGTGTTCAAGTTAATTATAGCTATAGATATTAACAAGTAAAAACATGATAAATTAAAAAAGGCGACACAAGTGTCAATTATCAAAGTGGGTTTTGTAAGCAATTATCAACTAAAGAGACAACTAAAGCAAAAATACAAATATGGAGACGAGATTCTTGGGATGTGGTAGGAATATGGGCTAAAATGCACAACTGGGTAAATTCTATTTATAGTAACTCGCTGCAAATTGGTAACTAGGCTAGACTTTAGTGCGAGTAAATTTTCTCTCGAACAATTTATCGCGAAGCAAATCGGGTTCTCTCTAACACCGATAAGTGGCAATGAAGCACATCCTTCGCCTTAGTCCATTCACTCTTTCGAGCTGAATGTGTGGGAGATGGTTTAGGATTCACTCTCTCGAGCTGAACCCACGACAATCGAATAGCCACCGACTATTATTTCAGTAGTTTTGGTTTTACAACCTCTCTCTCGAGCAGGTCAAAAACACGAAGATAAAATTGTATTTGCAATTACAACCCCATTTAATTCAAACACAACTACTGAACGAAATAACCTCTAAACAACGAATAAACAATCAATTAGCAATACCCAGTAGTAAATTCAACCCATATTCACAAAATCACACCCCAAGAATTGGAGTTTTAGCTAGACATAATAAAGAGATAGAAATCAATTCCGATAAGTGTTTCCATCAAATGGATACGATAAATATTGTCTTTAAACACGTCAAGGATGAAGAATCTTCAATACCCACTTTCAAATGCTTAGAAAATGGAAATCTTCAACTCTTCAAAGCTAAGGAAAATAGTCTCCCAAAAACTAAGTTCTAAAAACTGAACATTCTAAAAACTCAGTTCTGAAATGTAAAACTTAAAAATTGCATACTAAACTAAAAATTCAAAAAAGTATTTATAGGTGTCAAAAATTATGCTGGGAAGGATCACTCGGCGCAGTTAATCGGGATCGGCGATCCATTCGGCGATTTACCCTTTGGCCTATTTCATCGCCTTTCTACATTGTCCTTCAACAACTTCAAGCTCTGTAACTTTGGGCGATATAGCACTGCCTCACGGAACCGTTTGGCGACTCACCGACTACTCCTTTCTATCGCCTATTTGATTTTGTCCTTCAGGGCTTGGCATACTGGAACATTGGGCGAGCCTAAGGCCATTCGACGACTGGCCCAATGGTTTAGGCAATCCTCAGGCCTTCTTTTCTTCGTTCTTTCGGCTGTCTTGTTCCTTTTTGCTCCATAGTGTCCATGCTTGGTCCCTAAGTTCAAATACCTGAAATTCAAGTATTTACATTAGTTATTGAGACAAAATATGCGTTGAGGTCACTAAATCCATTAAAATAAATCCCTAAATGAGTCTAAATCGTGGACTCATCAACACCCCCAACTTAAACTTTTACTTGTCCTTAAGTAAAACTCAAGTTCAGCAGTTCAAAAAGGATGTCTCAAACAGTGCTACAGAAGACTCAACCGTGAATGCACACAAAAAGTCTCAACTTACTCATGCAAGGATCAATTGTGCACTCAAAGTTTCAAGTTGTGACTCACCATTATCAAAGAATCTCAAGCTCACTTTACTTGCTTCAAATGCAAGTTCAAGCTCAACAAAGGAAATCAAATGCCCTCACACAAATAATGATTCCATGTTCACACACAATGGTTTAACAATTTAAAGTTCCGGAATCAAGATCAATACTTACACTCACAAAGATAAACACAATGCATGATTTCACCCATAGGCTTGCCCTTATTTTCCAATCGACTTTTGCTTCAGCTTATTCAAGATCAAAAAGGTCTTTTTCAAGGCTTGTAATGAGGCTGAGTGTAATGGTATAGTCATTTAGGCTTATAGGCTGAAAATCCTCATGAAATGTGATGTGAACGACACCTTCTTTCCTTCTCTTTATCAATTTCATTCAAGCTCAAAAGTCACCTCTTATTCATCTTCCATGAGTCATTGGAAACCCCATTTTCTTTGTATTTCCACAACTTTATTTCACCACTTTTTCTTTCTTTCTTTCTTTTTCAATCTTTTCTTCTTTTTATTTTATTTTATATGAAGGGGTTCCATTTTTCTCAAAACATGGGCACAAGGGACTTCTTTGCATTTACTTGATTTGCCTTCTATTTTCACCACACCCTTAACTTAGGCTTTTGGCCTAAGTTGGCTATTCAAACAAACCACAAATCATGAAGTTATGGGTAATAGATCAATAAAAGGTAGCAATGTTATCAAGTTTCTTCCAAGAAAAGGTTAAGGTTCAAAGGGTGCTCAAAAGAGGTTCACACACTCACAAGGTAGGCCACAAAAGAGGTATATGTCAAATTGGTTCACTCTTTAAAGTTGCCTAAGATCATCTCAAGAAATTGCATCACTTAGTCAATCGGACCAACGGGGCAAATTCTAGGTGTCATCACACATGGTTCACGGTAAGCTCATCACACAAGGCATTGACACCAAAGTCAAACGAGACTCCACACTTTTGCAAGTGTGCAATGTTCATCACAAGAGACTCGATTCGATAATTGGCTAGTCACAACGAGATGCAAAGAGTTAATATATTGTCTATGCAACTTCAATTGACCTCGTCGTAGCCGCGCATTCATTTATGTTTGATTATGAACACTATTCAAGTCATCGGTATTAATCGAAACAAATACAGAAATTTGCAAGAGAACAACCACAATCAACACATACAAGAGGTGGCCAATTTTTTTCGAAAGAGTCAAAAGTCATTGGCAATTAAAACAAGGAGCCACAAGCTCAAACCTTCGACAAAAAGCAGTGTATAACACAATTTTAAGCTCAAAGCCCAATATATTGGCAAAAATAGAATTACGAAAATTACACAAAAGGTGAGCCTCAACCCACCACCAATAAAAATATTTGTCCTCAAATGCAAACAAAAATATAATATCCACGAGTCAACATAATAGTAAGACAGAGATGGAGATAAAGAGGGGATCCTGTCTACGAAGTCACTCCATCTATCTGGGCATCAGTGCCCGATGCATCTGTCTGGTCTCTGGTCTCAATACCCGAAGTCCCTTCAAATGGAACAATAGCACCATACTCATCAGGAGTTGCTACAGGTGTATCTGCCAAAAATCTCCAAATAGCTGTATAAAATCCCTGAGCCCATGAAGGGATAGAGGTGTCTCGAGAGGTAGTCTTCCTGCCAGAACTAGGATTTTTGCCCTTGCCTTTGTTTCCAGGTGAAGGTTCTTGTTTTCCCTTTTTGGGAGGATTCGACCTTCCTTCATTCAATTTGAAATTATGTGCTCTTATCAATCTAGGTGGCATAGTTCTCCCAGCAACTTTAGGTCTAGCCATGTATGTAAAGCTTCGAGACAAAGTTAGAAAATCTTTGACAAAAACACAGAAAATCAGTTGCAGGCAAACCCACCGAACTCTTTGGCCAATCGCCGACATCAGTCGACAATCAAGGGTTTTCTTGCCGAGAAGTAAAGGGTCGAAAGGATGCAGAGGTGCAAACAAAGGGCGAGCAAGAACTCATTTGACGAATCGCCGAGTGCCATTAGCGATCTCAGGCTTCTCGCCGAAAGTCACAGAGCCAAGCAACACATTTAGCATGAAATTAAAGGCAAGATGGGGAACTTTGGCGAACCGCCGAGTGGTTTGGAGAGCTCGACCCAGCTCGCCAAATGACCCAACGAGCCTACTTTCAACCCAACTTCTCGAATTCAACTCCACAACCCCTGAAAACACAATTAAAGCATGAGCAACATAAATTCAAACAAGACCCATAACATGCAAGAACTACCCATAGAGTTTTGATATATTTCAATGCACCAAGCTACGAAATTTCAACAACCAAGACACTACGGGCAATATATTCGAATTAAAATCGGTATTTACGTATGCTAATCCTACCAGAGAGGCCCAACACACAACAACACGGTAAGATCATGCAAATGAGTACAATTTCGATAAAATAATCTCGGGATTCGGAAAACCAACCTTTGATGCCGATTAATAAAGATTGAATCGCTAGGCGGCAATGTAATCCAACTTCGAGCACAAATCAACGCTAAAAATACTTTAAAATTTCAAGAAATATAGAAACTAGAGTGCGGACATATCGAAAATAATAAATAGGTGCGGGTTTAGGAAGTTGAAAAATGAGGGAGAATGAAAGAATTCGAAATTTAAACCTTTGGCACTCGAATAAACCGTCCAGATTTCACCCATTCGACGACATTAGTCATGATCGCTGACCACTTGGTGACCCGCCGAGTGATCACTTACCTCGCCGAGCTTTACAAGACCCTTGATTTATGAGGGGGTCCAAACAACGGACAAGATCGAGATCACTGACTTGATCGGTGATTCGCCAATAATTTCCTGGGTTTGTCGAGTTTTACAAACTCCACCTTAAAATTGTCTTGAGTCTAATGGCGGTCTAGGTCGGGGTCGCCGACCTCTTCGGCGTTTCGCCGACTAGACTTTAGCTCACGAAACTGTACTTTTCAAACTTTTCCCACACTTAACCCTGCACAATCAACACACCATTATTCTAAAATAACATTTTAAAGAGATAAAACCTTGGGTTGCCTCCCAAGAAGCGCCTTAGTTAACGTCGTGGCACGACGCAAGTCAACACTCAAACTCCACTCTTGGGGTTAGCCATAGCATCGCTTGGCAACCCCCTATTTTGCTGCGGGTAGAGATGAGGCATCACATGACCCATAAGGTTCTCGAGCAGCTGGATAGATTTGGAATGAGAACCAATCATCTATTTCATCACATTAATGCTCTTATTAATCTCTTCCAAAACTCTATCATGCTCATTTACCTTGTGGAGAATGATTGAGAGCATTACTTCGACACGTTTACTCTCTTTATCCTTAGGCCTTCTTCACTCATGAGGAGTAATGTATTTGTCTTTTTTTTTGCATTGGGCTTCAATCTCCACTATCTTTTGGCCATCTCATCCATCTGAGTCATCAGTGTGGCCAACATGAAGTCCTTCTCTACTTCTTGGTTTGTTTCAGCCATGTGATCAAGCAAGTGGGCTGCTATCACATATGACTGCTGTGTAATACCACCCATAATGAGTTTGTCAGCCAATACCTTGTTTCCGGGACCAAGACTTCTGTAACAACAATCCAGGAGGACTATATCGGGAATCTCATGAGTTGGGCATTGAACTAGTAGTTCTTTAAACATTAGCCATGCCTCATGAATCCGTTCAACTTCCGATTGTTTTAAGGTTAGAATGTGATCTCTAAACATCATTACTTCCAATGAAGGAAACTCCATTTGCTCGCGAGTACTGCTCGTCATACTCGCCTCCTCTATTTCAAGGCACAAACAAGAAAGACAAAGATAAAAATTAAGTAAGTGTCACTATAACTAACAAGAACAAAGTTTATCTTAACTAAAAATTCTCAATTAATACCACTCCCCGGCAGCGGCGCCATTTTGACTTGATGTATCCGGGCGCTTCATCCAATACTAAGCGTCCACGGTCGTTCAATAGTAATATAACCCAACCAAGGGTTGGGTTCGGTCCCATAGGGAGCAGTTTGTAATTGAGAAACAATAGAAAAGTAAAAACGTGTTCAAGTTAATTATAGCTATAGATATTAACAAGTAAAAACATGATAAATTAAAAAAGGCGACACAAGTGTCAATTATCAAAGTGGGTTTTGTAAGCAATTATCAACTAAAGAGACAACTAAAGCAAAAATACAAATATGGAGACGAGATTCTTGGGATGTGGTAGGAATATGGGCTAAAATGCACAACTGGGTAAATTCTATTTATAGTAACTCGCTGCAAATTGGTAACTAGGCTAGACTTTAGTGCGAGTAAATTTTCTCTCGAACAATTTATCGCGAAGCAAATCGGGTTCTCTCTAACACCGATAAGTGGCAATGAAGCACATCCTTCGCCTTAGTCCATTCACTCTTTCGAGCTGAATGTGTGGGAGATGGTTTAGGATTCACTCTCTCGAGCTGAACCCACGACAATCGAATAGCCACCGACTATTATTTCAGTAGTTTTGGTTTTACAACCTCTCTCTCGAGCAGGTCAAAAACACGAAGATAAAATTGTATTTGCAATTACAACCCCATTTAATTCAAACACAACTACTGAACGAAATAACCTCTAAACAACGAATAAACAATCAATTAGCAATACCCAGTAGTAAATTCAACCCATATTCACAAAATCACACCCCAAGAATTGGAGTTTTAGCTAGACATAATAAAGAGATAGAAATCAATTCCGATAAGTGTTTCCATCAAATGGATACGATAAATATTGTCTTTAAACACGTCAAGGATGAAGAATCTTCAATACCCACTTCCAAATTCTTAGAAAATGGAAATCTTCAACTCTTCAAAGCTAAGGAAAATAGTCTCCCAAAAACTAAGTTCTAAAAACTGAACATTCTAAAAACTCAGTTCTGAAATGTAAAACTTAAAAATTGCATACTAAACTAAAAATTCAAAAAAGTATTTATAGGTGTCAAAAATTGTGCTGCGAAGGATTACTCGACACAGTTAGTCGGGATCGCCGATCCACTCAGCGATATGCCGTTTGGTCTGGTTCATCGCCTGTCTGCATTGTCCTTCAGCAACTTCAAGCTCTGTAACTTTGAGCGATATAACACTACCTCGCAGTACCGTTCGGTGACTCGCTGACTGCTCTTTTCTATTACCTATTTGATTTTGTCCTTCAAGGCTTGGCACACTGGAGCATTGGGCGAGACTAAGGCCATTCGGCGACTCGCCCAATGGTTTAGGCGATCCTCAGGCCTTTTTTTCTTCGTTCTGTGGACTGCCTTGTTCCTTTTTGCTCCATAGTGTCCATGCTTTGTCCTTAAGTTTAAATATCTGAAATTCAAGTATGTACATCAGTTATTGAGACAAAATATGCATATAAGGGCACTAAATCCATTAAAATAAAGCCCTAAATGAGTTCAAATCATGGACTCATCAAGCTTCCTCAACGAACTAATTCCTCTATAAGACCTTGACTGATGCAACCTCCTTGGCTCTCAACTTGCAAACCTGACGATCAGGTATTTCAACAGGTATCTTCTCATAAGATAGGAAGTCCTTAATACCAATATTTTTAGTAGGTATAATAAGTGAAGGATCACTGAAACACTTCTTCAACGTAGAAATGTGAAATACCGGATGGACTGCTGCTAACTCTGACAGTAGCTCTAACTCATAAACTACATTGCTAATTCTTAGGATATTCTGTAAGGATTTTCTTTTGGCTAGAAATATTAATATGGTTAATCTATTTTTCTAACGACACGTTGCAGCACCACAAAAAACAGTAATTCTTATTAAGAAAAAATGTTTATTTGTAATGATACAAAATTTGAAATTAAATTTTAAAAAATTAAATTTTAATTAAAATTAATGTGATATAACCATTTAAAAATTTTGAAATCATCTATATTTATAAATTAAAAAAATTAAATGATCTATTTTAAATTAAAAAATATAAGCAACAAACTAAATATTACCGTGTTTTTTCCATACAATTTTTTTTTTAATCACAATTAAAATTTAAATAGGCAATTTTAAAACTTCCATTATTGCATTCTCACGCACCAACTCTAGAAACTTATTAACAAAAAAATAATAAAATATACAAAGGTAGATTGCATATAAATAAAAATAAAAGTAAATTAAAATGTATTTGCAAACTCATTAAATATGGTTACTATAAAAGAGTAAATCACATTTTTACCCCTTTTTAATAGCAACTATAAGGTTAGTTTTTGTCTCATATGACGATTAAATTAGTTAGTTTATCTCTAATTGTTACTGGAGTTAATTTTTTAAAATATTGAGGTATGTTTTAAATTTGTGTGGAGTATTTTTATGTAAATTCTTTAAATTGAGTAATTGATTAAGAACTATATTTATTTTAAAAATACTCCTAATAGTAAAGAATCTCTTTTCAATTGGTAAGGCAATTTTTAATCTTAAATAATTATTATAAGAGAAAATGGTAAAATAACCCCTAATCTATAGCCAAATTTCCAACTATACACTTTAACTTTATAGGGGTCCTATCATCCACCTAAACTATTTAAAGCTGTAATAATTACACCCTTGAAAAACCACAACCACATCTATCTTGGCATGTGAACTTCACACGCTTGACAGGTGGAAATTGATTAATTTATTATTATTTTTTAATTCTTTTCCACTTTCTCCTATACTCTCCCAATTGCTTCAAATTTCTAAAGTAAATTCTTCCCCAATTCTTTCAAATTCCTATTGAATTGTGAGGAACAAAAATAAATATTGATAGCAAGAGCTTGTCAAGCAATATTCTAGTTTTGCTTGTCAGAGAACCTTGAAAAACAAACTAAAAGGATCCGTGCATATGCTGCTTCGTCGAGGTTTTGCTTGCTTCGCCGGAGCTCGTTGGTCGGAGTAGTGCAGCCACAAGGTTTTGTTGTTGTTGTTGTAGTCGACCTCGATGTGAGAACAAAGGTAGGTTTTCATGGTGGTTGTCTTGGAACGAGAGAGATAAGAGGAGAGGGGGAGGTGAGAAAGGGTTTTTGTTGGTGGTTTGGGTTTTGCCGGAGGAGGTGACACTGGTGGCTGCTGGTCGAGCAGCAAAGAGATGGGAATATAAATACAAACTAAAAAAAGTGAGCAAGGAAAGATGGAGGACGAATGAAGGTAGTAGCAATGCCATTAATGGAGGTCAACTAAGACGAGTACAATCCTCTTATTGATTGAAATTTGAGATTGATAATTAAAGGATCTATAAATAAAAAAGAAAAACCATTCTCATTTGGGAGTTCAATTGAATTTGATGTAAACCCAATTTGATTTATTTTTACAAATCTGATCCAGATCTCTTTTTTGGATGATATAAATACATGTCATTTTATCTTCAATTGAATTGATTGGTTCTTAAAAGTTTTTTACATGAGAGTTTAAAAGTTTGTGTGAAATCAACAATGGTGAATTCGGTGAAGGAATTTGGTTGCTATGGAGAAGAAAGACAATAAATAAGAAAAAAAAAAGAATACATATATTTTAAAAAGAGATATTAAAAATAAAGTTTTAATATTTGTTTTTGTGCTCACTCTCTCAAAGAGAGTGAAATACACTCTCTTTGCCACCTAAGCATTTAGGGAGGTATTAATTTCAGTTTTAAACACTTCGGGGGGGGGGGGGGGGGGGGGGGGGGGGGGGGGGGGGGGGGGGGGGGGGGGGGGGGGGGGGGGGGGGGGGGGGGGGGGGGGGGGGGGGGGGGGGGGGGGGGGGGGGGGGGGGGGGGGGGGGGGGGGGGGGGGGGGGGGGGGGGGGTGGGGGGGGGGGGGGGGGGGGGGGGGGGGGGGGTGATAGGACTCCCATAAAATTAAAGTGTGTAGTTGAAAATTCAGATATAGATTAGGAGGGCTTTTGGCAATTTTCTCTTATTATAATAAAATAAAGATGAATGCTTCTCTTTTATAAATAAAGGATAAAAAATTGAAACGTGCAACATATATGTTGGTCTATTGATCAATTATGTATATGAATAGAGGAAAAACATGTAAAATTATTTTATCTATTTGATGTACGAATTTAAAATAATTATAAGTTAATATATCCGCGTAATGCGCGGATACGTATGTTAGTATCAATAAAAGTTCACTACTAAGCTGTAAATTCTATTTATTTTGATGTCATATTTACATGTTCTTTTAAAATTATCTTAATCACACATTGAAAGGTAAAAATAACACATCTCAGTGGAATATTATACGTGAAACTCATTATTACAAAAAGAGAAAAGACATAAAGTGATACCTTAACTTGTCCCGAATTTTCAAAAAGACACCTTAACTATACAGACATCCTATTACCCTACTAAACAATCTTGAACTGATATTATTACATCAATTTTTGTCCACCTTACATAGAGAGTGTGTGCACTCTCTCAAAGAGAGTGAACAACCTAAAATAACTAATATAATTTTATTTTTACAAGTATTTTATTATAAAAAATATTTTCTTATTATTTTAACATTTTTTCCTTATTATTTTTTCTCTTTCTTTCTTCTTAAAAAATTCATTGTCATCTCCGTTGAAGCTCCTCACTTTCAATGTCACCATTTTTACCATAACTCCACCTTCCTTTTTTACTACTATTAGTTTCTCTCTTTATTTTTTAAACTTTATCTAAATATTTTCTTACATTTCGAACAATTTGATAAACCCATTAGATTTTAAGATGATTAGGAGGTATCATATAGTTTTTTTAATCCGATTTCAATCAAGTTTTTTCAATTTTCGGGAAATTCATTGATTCTTTTAAAATTATCATTTTTAATTTTGAAGTTATATGAAAAGGAGTAATTAATGATACCTTCAAAATTTTAAATTTTCTTTGAAAAATAATTAATTTTAATATCAATAATTCAATAAAGTCTAGAAAATAGTATGATTTTTTTTTTTTAAAAAATCACTCAAATAAAGAATTTGATTGGAGAAGAAGAAAGAGAAAAGAGTAAAAAAGGAAGAGAGGTTCAACTTGACGTGGGGGTGGGGTGAAGGTGGGAGGTGAAAAAATTGGAGGGATGAATCAGCTTGAAAGTGGGGGTGGAAGATGAAATCGAAATTAATACAGACAAAAAATTAAGAGAGTACAAAAGGAAAAACTTAAAATGATTTTAATTTTTTTTATTGAATTAACACGTGTCATGCAATGATTAGTGTGTGAACACACATGCTTCTTAAAATCTGAGGCTTATCGAAAAATGATATAATAATATCAGTTCAT
The DNA here is from genome assembly GCF_019186545.1 of Solanum stenotomum. Lineage (NCBI taxonomy): Eukaryota > Viridiplantae > Streptophyta > Magnoliopsida > Solanales > Solanaceae > Solanum > Solanum stenotomum. The sequence goes on from NW_026035283.1 coordinate 39,735, forward strand.
AATTGTTTAGTGGGGTAATAGGACGGTTGCAAAGTTAAGGTGTCTTTTTGAAAGTTCAGGACAACTTTGATGGTGACTTTTTGTCTTTTCTCTTACAAAAATAATCATTCTTCTAGATAAAATAGTTCAAAAGGAATTTAGAATAAATTTTAAATTGTAATTAATATTATTTTCACTTGATTTTCAATATAGAATATTGTATCCTGACTAATTCAGATTTTGAGGGACACTCTCTAATAAAACAAGGCTCAAACCCGAGACCTCTTGTTAAGGATGGATAGACCATATACATCTCACCACAACTATTTGTTGGTCTAATAATAACTTAATTTACTTTCTCTTGAATATTTGGCTATAAGTTTGATTTATTTGTTGTGTTCTACCAACAAGAATTGTCGTGGAGTAGAAGTTAGTATTCATTCATCCTTAACCAAAAGTGTCAGGTTTGAGTTTTGGGCATGAATTAACTTTGTAGGAAAGAGGTTTACCTTCAAATTCAGACTTTCCATTATCCGAATCTAATTGAGTCCCAATAAGAATGTAAGACACCAAGTAAATTAAGAAACTTTTTCTTCTTGTACTTATGAAAATTAGACATTTTTCAAAAAGAATATGAGGGTGATCTCAAAGTTTATGAGATTAGGCTCATCAATCCTCCATCTTTCAGTGAATTATCTCCTAATCTCCTTAGTAAAAACATTTACTATTTATCTATTTTGTGTTTTCTACATATAAAGTATCGTCCTGTATGTTTTTTTTTTTCTATCCTATTAATTAATATTCATTTATTGTTGATAATAATAATTTCTTTGAAGGAAATGATTGTATGTAATTTAGATTAATTTTTTTTTACTAGTTTTCCTTGTGGTACATGATGATGATTTTTATAGCTCCAAATAAAATCTTTTGTTCTTAACCTATTAAATATCATGGTATT
>NW_026035284.1:0-2431 GCF_019186545.1 Solanum stenotomum
CATTTTTCCGGCGGTCCACAGGCAGCGGAGATTTTGATGGAAGAGCACTGAAGGGCATGGGGAAGATGAGTGTTTGGGGAAGATGAGTGTCTAGGGAAGATGAGGACTTTTTGGGAAAGGAAAACGTCCTTTTTCTGAAAAAGGAGAAGAACAACGTTGGGGTCTTTTTTTTTTTTATTGGGAAAATATGAAAAGGTCTTATCTAATTTGGGCCATCTGATCGTTTGATCGGACGGTCAAAAATTAATCAAGAGTTAAATAAATAAATAAATATAATGATAAAAGGTTAATTAACTAGGGCCGTTAGATTTAATCGTAGGATCAAGATTTAAGCTAAAGAAGCACAATCCATGTGCTTGCCTACGTGGCATACACGGATTGGCCGGTTTAAGGAGACTTGGATTGCCAAAATTTCTCAAATTAAAATCATTTAAAATATAACTACTTCCTTTATTAAATAGCCATAAGTGATAATTATTTTTTGCAAGATTAGCTTATTTGATAAAATTAGTCACTCTTAAAATTAAATTAATATAAATTAGTAAATCATCCATTAACTAAGCTTTCTAATTTTAATAAATATACGAAAAATATCTATTGCGACAAAAGGAATTATATTTGAATCACAATAGATTCAATTCTTAAGAAGAACAACATTTATTTAAAAATGAGAAAGTAAGTAGTAATATAATATATTTAATTTTTATAAGAAATAATATTTAAGAAATAAATTTATCAAGTCAAATAAGTAATTAAATTTTTTGTATTCCTATGAAAAAATTTCGTAACATATATATTTTATTATTATTATAATTACTATAGTTAAATGTGGAGAGCCAAAATTGGGTGTCAACAATATTTTTTGGATTAATTGTCTGTATCAAGCCGACTGATTTTAATCTCTTAAAAAGTTGTGTTCGGCTCTTTTATGTTTCAAGTTGATACAATCCTAGGTAATATGTCCAGCACCTTCTGAATGGTAAGCACAGTGAAGATTGGGTCTATAAAGCTTGGAGTGGACATTGATATTTTTTGGATTAATTGTCTGTATCAAGCCGACTGATTTTAATCTCTTAAAAAGTTGTGTTCGGCTCTCAACCAAATGAGTAAAGACTCTAGAAGGTTTCTTCTCAAGATTTCGGTGAGGAGGGTATTAATTATTTCTTGGATGTGAAGTTACTTAACGGTAGTTTGGAGGATTTTGGTGAGTTGGTGCATGCGTTTGGAAATTTGGGTAATGTGGAGCTCAGTAACTAAAAGGGGTGTCTTGGTAGTGCGGAGGTGGAGTTTTGTAACTTGATGGGATATTTGAACAATTAATTGATGGAGTTAGGTAATAAGGATGGGTATTTTGGTAATGTGGAAGTGGAGTTTGGTAATCAAGGGGTGGAAATTGGTAACTCGATGGTGGAGTTTGATAACCTGATTGGGTATAACAAGCTGGATATGAATTTTGTAGAGCTCGAGGATAACCTTAGTAAGGTGAGGATTTTCTGAAGTGTCATTTTCCATCAGATGTGCAGGAAATAGAAGACACATCTTCTCTCTTCTTTTTCAACAATCTTGAAGATTCAGTTGAGGCGGCAATGCGAGAAATCTTTCCTGTTTTAATCCCATTTTTGATAGCCTCGCCTACCTTGACTATCTCCGCAAATTTTGCTCCAATAAGCAACATTATTCTGTCATAATACTCTGGCTCTTCAATGCGTATGAACACTTCAACAATCTCCTTCTCAGACATGGGAGGTCGAACTCGAGCGACCTCTTTCCTCCACCTATATGCATATTCACGATAGCTTTCAGTGGATTTCTTCTTAATTCTCTCCAAAGAATAACGATCAGAAATGATCTCCACATTGTAGGCGAACCGTTCAACGAAATGTTTAGCTAGTGCATTCTAACTAGACCACTGTTTTGTCTTATGGGAGGTAAACCATTCCAACGCTTCTCCATTCAAACTTCGGCTAAAAAGCCGCATTAATAAAGCTTCATTCCTTCCAACTCCCACTAGTTGGTCACAGTAGGCTCTTAGGTGAGCCAAGGGATTCACTGTTCTTTCGAAAGTGTCAAATTTTCGCACTTTAAACCCTTCTGGGAGGTCCAGATTCGGATGGATGCACAAATCATCATAACTCAACCCATCGACTTCAGGAATATAGTGCAGCTCCTTCATGGCTTTCCTGATCTCTTCTTTCATATTCAGATTGGTTACCTCTTTCTTTGACCTCCACTCTCTTTCTTGTTCCTCATAGTGATCAAGCTCAGAACAGTTGACATAGGGTTCATTTGGGATTGGAATTTGAAAAGTAGTATTTTGAGGCAATGGCGGAGCAATTGAGGGATTATGGGTATTTTGAGTGGCTTGGTAATTTTGGGGAAAAGTCTGGGGGTTGGTATGCTGATTTTGGTGTGGGGGAAGGTTTGGGAATTG
>NW_026035285.1:0-2428 GCF_019186545.1 Solanum stenotomum
ATTAAACCATCAACCCTAAACCCTAAACAATAAACCATAAACCCAAAACCCTAAACACTAAACCATAAACCCTAAACCCTAAACCCTAACCCCTAACACCTAACCCCTAAACCCTAACCCCAAATCCCTAAACCCTAAACCCTAAACCCCTAAACCCTAAACCCTAAACCATAACCCTAAACCCTAACCCTAAATCATAACCCTTAAAACCTAACCGTAAATCCCTAAACCCTCACCCTAAATAATAAATCATAAACCCTAAACTCTAAACACTAAACCCTAAACCCTACACCCTAACCCCTAAACCCTAAAGCCTTAACCCTAAAACCTAAACCCTAAACCCTAAAACCCAAAACCTAAACCCTAAACCCTAACCCCGAACCCTAACCCTAAATCATAAACCACAAACCCTAAACCCTAAACACTAAACCCTAAACCCTAAACCCGACCCCTAACCCCTAAACCCTAACCCCTAACCCCTAAACCACAAACCCTAAACACTAAACCCCAAACCCTAACCCCTAACCCCTAAATCCTAACCCCTAAACCCCAAACCCTAAATCCCTAAACGCTAAACCCTAAACCCTAAAACCTAAACCCTACACCTTAAACCCATAACCATAATCCCTAAACCCTAAACCCTAATCCTAAAAGTTAAATCTTAAACCCTAAACTCGAAATCTTAAACCTTAAATCCTAACTTAAACTATAAATCTTAAACCTTAAATCCGAAACTCTAAACCCTAAATCCTAAATCCTAAACGTTAAACCCTAAACCATAAACCCTAGATCCTAAAAATGAAACCCAAAACACTAGACCCTATACCCTAAACCCTAAACTCTAAACCCAAAACCCTAAAGCATAAACCCTAAATCCTAAAGGCTAACCCTAAACCCTAAATCCCAAACACTAAACCTAAACCCTGAGCCCTAAACTCTAAATTCTAAACCCAAAATACTAAATCGTAAACCATAAAACCTAAACCTTAACCCTAAACCCTAAATCTAAAATCTGAAACCCTAAACTCTTAACCCTTAATCGCAACCGTAAACCCTAAACGCTAAATCTAAAATCCTAAACCCTAAACTCATAACCCTTAACCGTAACCGTAAAGCCTAAACGCTAAATACCAAACTCTAAACCCTAAGCCCTTAACCCTAAACCCTAACCCCCTAAACCTAAACCCCAAATCCTAAACCCTAAATCTCAAACTCTAAACACTAAGCCATAAACCCCGAACCCTAACCACTAAACCCTAACCCCTTACCCGTAAACCCATAAACCCTAAACCCCTAAATGATATCCATAAACCCTAAATCCTAACCCCTAAACCCTAACCCTAAAGCCTAACCTTAAACCATAAACCCTAAACCCTAAACCCTAAACACTAAACCCCAAACCCTAAACCCTAAACACAAACCTCTAACCTCTAACCCCTTACACCTAAACCCTAAACACTAAACCCTAAACCCTAAACCCTAAACCCAAAACCCTAAAGCCTAAACCATAAATCCTAAACCCTAAACCCTAAACCTTAAACTCCAAACCATAAACCCTAAACCCTAAAGCTTAAACCCCTTAACCATAAACTATAGAACCTAAACCATAAACCCTAACCCCTAAGGCCTAATCCTAAACCCTAACCCTAAACCTTAAACCACAAACTCTAAACCCTAAACATTAAACCCGAAACCCTAATCCCAAAACCCTAACCCCTAACCCCTAAACCCTAACCCCTAACCCCTAAACCCTAAATCTTTAAACGCCAAACCCTAAATCCCTAAACGCTAAACCCTAAACCCTAAAACCTAAACCCTAAACCTTAAACCCATAACCATAATCCCTAAACCCTAAACCCTAAACCCTAATCCTAACAGTTTAATCTTAAACCCTAAACTCAAAACCTTAAACCTTAAACCCTAAACTAAACTATAAATCCTAAACCTTAAATCGTAAACCCTAAACCCTAAATCCTAAATCCTAAACCTTAAACCCTAAACCACAAACCCTAAATCCTAAAAATGAAACCCAAAACCCTAGACCCTATACCCTAAACCCTACACTCTGAACCCAAAACCCTAAAGCATAAACCCTAAACCTTAAACCCTAAATCCTAAAGACTAACCCTAAACCATAAGTCCTAAACACTAAACCTGAACCCTAAGCCCTAAGATCTAAATCCTAAACCCAAAATCCTAAATCCTAAACCATAAAACCTAAACCTTAACCCTAAACCCTAAATCCAAAATCCAAAACCCTAAACTCTTAACCCTTAACCTTAACCCAAAACCATAAACGCTAAATACCAAACTCTAAACCCTAAGCCCTAAATTCTAAACCCTAACCCCCTAAACCTAAACCCTAAACCCTAAACCCTAAATCCCAAACTCTAAACACTGAGCCATAAACCCCGAACCCTAACCAATA
>NW_026035286.1:0-729 GCF_019186545.1 Solanum stenotomum
AAACCTTAGTATCCAATTTTTCAATTGCGTTCGTTGTTATTCAAGCTATTGTATACTGATCAATATCGAGGAATCTTTTTATATTTCAAAGTACACGAGAATTTGGAATTGTTTTAGTATCTTTAATGTGTGTTTTCTATTCTTATTCCAGCTTTCTAGCAAATCATCTCATGTTTTCTACTGTTATTCCAGTTTCCCTTTTGACCACTTTGCATTCTATGCAATTCTATGGTTTTTCCTCGCAATTGAATTTGTTGAGTCACAAGAGAAGAAAACTGGAACATACAAATAAAATGTAACAAACACTTTATGAAGCAAAACACAAACACTTTATGAAACATCACAAACTATGAAATTAAAAGCTTTTGTTCTCATCCCAGCAATGCAGTGGGGACTTGAATCCTGCAAATTTCAAATAAGATTTAAAGTTAAAAGCTTTAAGGATGAAGGAGGTAGAAATTTTATGGATATAAATTAAGTTGAATACTTGGAGGTTACATACTAATATCTTTTGTTGTGCTTTTTCATTTTCGTAAGAATTTTGTGTTCCAATTCTACATCCATCCTCGAAAACCATGCTGGATATTGAGTTGACAACATTATGTATATTATGGATAGTCCAATAACAAGTCCACAACCATAACCCATGAGAACTGCCTGCCAACTTATAATTGCTGAATCTCCTCCTCCTCCTCCTCCTTCTTCTTCTTCTTCTTCTTCATCTAGCCC
>NW_026035287.1:0-248 GCF_019186545.1 Solanum stenotomum
GATGTCCGTTTCAGTCGATTTTTTTTTTAAATCCGCGTATTTTTTCGAGATCTAAGCAACCAAACTGCCTAAAGGCGGTTTGCGCATGCCGATTTTCCCAGAAACGCGTTTTACTGATTCTTACGCGCGAGCGGAAATATGATGAAAAAAATAAAAGGAAATTCAGACAAGGGTGATGGGTTCCTCACATAGATCTCGAAAAAATACGAGGTTTCAAATAAATGATTGCGTCGAACGGACGTTCGAGC
>NW_026035288.1:0-569 GCF_019186545.1 Solanum stenotomum
TTTGCTTCTCATGCTTTCGCACCTCAGCATCGGCAGGGACTCTGTTGAAGATCGAAGCTTCAAAATTTGAAAATTAAATTTCTTAATAAGTTTTGTTTATTAATGTCTATTGAAAACACCTATGATGGATTGGATCCTCTATAGAAAAAATTTAAGTCCCCAAAACTAATTAAACGCTAAATAAGTTCTAGCCTAGTACTAACCTATTCTCCCCATATTCAATCAATTCCTCCATTGATGATGAATTTCAATTTCTTCTGAATAACTTCTTGTAACCATTTATCCCAGGGAAGGTTATGAATTTCATTCTGTACATAGCAAGTATTTTCGTCGTCATCATTTGTATCTTTGAATGAAATTTAACACCCCTCAATTCTAATTTAGTTGTCATATATATTAAACTATTTATTTTCAATTGTTTGTCCATTTAAAAAATCAAGAAAAAAATTATTGTTCTTTTTAAATTTTATCCTTAACACATAAATAAACTTAAAAGATTAACAAGAGGTATATTAACTAAATTAAACTCCATTAAAAAAATTTGAATACATCTAATTATGTGTACAAAT
>NW_026035289.1:0-237 GCF_019186545.1 Solanum stenotomum
TGGATATATTATTTTTATTCTAAGTTCCACATTTGAGTTAAAGTTTTGAAAAGTTGAGTTTATTGAATTTTATTCGGTTTTAAGCTTTTGCATGCTTAAGTTAGTCTTCTGCTTGTAGTCAGCCAGGATGAGGGTTCGCTTAGGGACCAACAATGGTTCTTTAGTGCCGGTCACGTCCAGGGTGTAGACTCGGGTCGTGACAGTTGCTGACCATCTTAACTACCAAGTTAACAAGTA
>NW_026035290.1:0-240 GCF_019186545.1 Solanum stenotomum
TGCAAAGATGTTACTCTATTAAGCATCAATGAGTACCCTGTGTTGCCTAGTGCACGAAAAGCTAGATTCACTCACAGTTTTGCTATTTGTTTGCAAAGAAAATGCGCCAACAATTTTGTTTTCGTAGTTGAGTACTTGCTGCCACGCAATGAAATGTTTCTTAGAGATACAAAAACTTTCTTAAACATGCTTTTGTCCACAATGAAAGAACTACTTCCAGGTTTCATAGTTGCTCCTGGA
>NW_026035291.1:0-17538 GCF_019186545.1 Solanum stenotomum
CTTCAAGTGATGAATCAGATCTAGATGATGAAGATTTATCCCTAATCAGTAGGAACTTCAAGATGCTCTTCAAAAAGGGCATGAACTACGGAAATAAGGTACCACATGGCAATGAAAGGTGTTAATTAAGTTTGGGTTTTGTTTTTGGTGACACTTTGACCAAGAAAGGGTCAAATCCACTTCAAAATGTAATTAAGTAAATTTGGGACCAGATTAATATTTTCAAAACTTTCTAATCTTTTATAAAATACAAAAAAACACATCATTTCTCAACTTCTATAATTCTATCCAAACCATTTAAAAAAAGAGTAAAAGAAGATAGAATTTTCTCTTCTTCTCCCAACGTTCTCTCTTCTCTTCTTCTTCTTCCTTAGAAATTCCATAAATCCGACTATCAAATCAAATATTCTCCCCTATTATCTTATCTTCTCTGGCCTTGACTCACTCCGGTCATAATTCTCTCCGGTCGTAACTCTCTCCTCTTTTTGAATTGAAGATTGTGTTCGACTTAAAATGGGTAAGTCATTTTTTTGAAAGATTTTACTATTTTTGAACAATACTAAGTTTTTTCTTGGGTTAATGAACAATAAATCGTTATGTAGATGTGAAAATTGAATAATGGTGTAATGGTATCTATTATTTATCATTTTTGAAAGAAAATCAACAAACCCAAAAAAACCCTAATTTTGAGGAAATGCATGTGTTGTTAACATTCAATGAAAATTCTTCTTTTTTGCTTTTGTTGTTCTTTTTGTGACCATTTTGTTCATATAATTTTAGAAATATAGTCTTGTTCAGTTGTCCAACATATATTTCATTTGTTGAAAGATGTGTCGTATGTTTTTACATTTTAGTGATATATTGGTATATATTCCAACAGAGTTGTCATATGTTAGAACATATCACCTATGTGTTAGGGCAACAAAATGGTTATCTACAGTAACAAAAGATTCATCTGTGGCACATGAAGATTCATTTGTGGCCACAGAAGATTCATTTGTGGCAACAGAAGGTACATTTGTGGCAACATAATATCCATATGTGTCAATGTAAGTATAAATTGCTACCCATTATTATTTTATAATCAATTGTAAGCTCTCAACCTTTTTTTATTTACCTTATAGATGAAATGATACAAGAAGCTTCATCCATGACAACAACTCAATCTTTTATTGGTGTTGCTTTCTCTTCTAACATCAAATGCTCTTTTTGTCTATGCGAAGAATGTGAGCAGTAACATGATTATTTTATTAGTCGTGTTAAAGAACTCACTGATATTTTTAAGAAAACGACTATATTATTGATGTTCATACATCCAAGAAGATTTCACAGCCTTTGAAGTGTAGGAGGTTGAAAAAATCTATTTCCCAATCACTATCTATAATTAGTGAAAGAAAAAAATCAATGACTACCACTTCAGTATCACACTCAAACCCAAAAGGCAATGAGAAGGAAGATGAGGAGGAGGAGGAGAAGGAGAAGGATGATGAGAATGAGAAGGAGAAGGAGCAAGAGAAGGAGAAGGAGAATGAGAAGGAGAAAGTGAAAGAAAAAGAGAAAAAGAAAGAGAAAAAAGTCGAAGTCGTCAATTGTGATGTGAAGCAACAATATCCATTTGAAGGTTTTAACATAGACAGCGAGAGTCCAACTGAACTAATGTCATCCTCTCGCAATGGATAAACGAGGGTCTTTACAAGCATCATGCAAAAAAGTAAAGTCGTTCAACTATTATTAGTATTTCTTCTTATTGTCCACTAAATAATTATTTATAATGATTACACAATTGCAAAAGAGACAAAGACGATCACTACTTAGCCAATTGCTAGAATCTTGAGTTCAAACAACTTGATTTTGTAGGTGCATTTCTAAAGAAGAAGGACTGGTTCTACGTAATGTCTCAACCCAATGAGTGATGGACTGATGAGGTAAATCCATGCCCACTTTTATCTTTTGATTAAGACATGAATACATACAAATAAATTGATATATAAATACACTTGTTGATGCATTTATGCAGCATGTAGATGTCATTTTATACTATTTGCGGAAGAAGTCGAAGCAACACAGTCATTGTAAATATCGATATACCACTACTAATTATTTTTTCAAAACATACATTGACAATGCTAGTGTAGTTTCTAAATATGAGAATAAAATCGTTGGCACTATGAAAGGGTTTGGTATACCTGGTGGACTGCCTTGGCACCTCACAGATAGGGTTTATGTCTCTGTAAATTGTAATGGGGAGTTTCATTGGGTCTTGGTAGTCATTGTATTGAAGGAAAAGTGCATAAAGGTGTATAATTCGATGTCCTCATCTAGGACTAACAGAAAATTGTGCTCCGAGATTCAAAAGTTGTCTACATTGTTACCAAAGTACCTTGAATCCAGCAAATTTTTTGATCAAAAAGACCGAACCAACTGGTCAGTTCTTGAATCTTACCAAGGAAAGAACAAATCTCACCCATTTGAAGTCAGACATGTTACTGGTATTGCCCAACAAACAAATAATAGTTTGTAAGTATCACATTATTTTTTTTTGTCTTACCACTATTGAAATATGATGTTATTATATTTTCTAATTGATGATATACCATGCAGATATTGTGGACTTTTTGTTGTTGCATACATCGAGTTTTTGTGTGATGGACTACAAGTACCATCTGATGGAATTAGTTCTGAAACCCTTCGCATGAGATATGCTTCACTCCTATAGAATTATGAGATTTTAAAGGCTCGGAGTGACTATGTTAGTAACAATGAAGACCCACAGAGGCCTAGACCTAAAAAAGTAAAGTTCGATGAAAATGTTATGGTTACCACCATTGATTAGATTGATGGTTATGTATACCATTGTGAATTACCTTTTTGTTGATAAGTTGTATAAAACAATTGGTGAAGTGTGCAGTTTTGCTGAAAATATTAATATTAGTGATTATTAATATTATTTTTATTTTGTTGGAACAAATGTGGTGTATGTGGCAACATATATATCCTCTGTTGTAAAAATCACCACAGAATTATCTGCATGTGCCCCAACAGAAAGGATACATGTGGCAACATATGTCACAGAAAGAAGATATGTGGTAACATATGTCATAGACAGGAGATATGTGGCAACATTATATTGTCACAAATTGTTCATTTTTGTTGATAATATTAATATTATTTTTATTTTGTTGGAACAAATGTCAATTATGATGGAAAGGAAGAAATGTGGTGTCGGTGGCAACATATATAATCTTTGTTGTAAAAAACCCAACAGAATTATCTGCATGTGGCCCAACATAAGTGATATATGTGGCAACATATGTCACACTTTGAATTGTCAAAATTAAAAAAAAAGGTTTAAAACAATCGTCCCTTCATTTTTCCCTCTCTCCTCTCCTCTATAAAAGGTCGTTTCATATTCCAAATTTAATTTAATTTTACTAATTTCCATTTTATTTTCTCTTCTTTCCTTTCCCTCGTTCCATTATTCCTTCACAAATCAATGTTGTTGTTGCGATATATTCTACAACATCAGTGGTAATCTGTTGCGATCCTCTTCTACAACAAGGGGTCATTGCCCTCATCATTTCTAGTTTATCGTTGATCTCTTCTCAGGTAAAATTAAAATACTTACTGGTATTAAATCAGGACGTTTTTAGTGGTTTTATCACTTATTTGTTTGTAGGATGGTTTGGTTGTTATTCCTTTTGAAATATTATCTGATTTCAAAAAGCTTAATTTGTAGTTGGTTGGTTAGGGTTTAAGGAGGGTTTTGTGGTTTGTTTGTTGGTTCATGTGTGGTATTGAATTGTATTTGTTGTTTGTGTTGTTCTGTATTGTGTTGTGTGTTGTGTTGTTGTGTTGTTGTGTTGTGTTGTTGTGTTTGGTTGTTGTTATTTTTGTTAAGAAATATTTGATTTTTGTGTTTGCAGATTCGAATATAATGTCTCATGTCAAAAGAAAAATTGTATTAATAAATGAAACAACTGACACAAAGATACAGAAGACGCCTAGGACTAAAACTTGTAGGAAGAAGAATGAAAAATTCAACTACCACTCTTTTAGAAGAACTTGCATTTGAAGCAGTTTCTTCTTCTCAAATAGAACCAAAATTTTCTCAAAAAGAATATGAAGAAAGAGAAAAAGAAGAAAATGAAGTTGATGATGATGGAGAAAGAGCAGAAGAAGTTGAGGAAGAAGAAGGAAAAAATAAAGAAGTAATTGAGGAAGAAGAAGGAAAAAATAAAGAAGTAGTTAAGGAAGAAGAAGAAAAAATAAATGAAGTTGATGAAGATAAAGGAAAACAAAAAGAAGTTGAGGAAGAAAAACAAGAAAAAAAATAAAGTTGAGGATGATAAAGGAAAAAATAAAGAAGCTGATGAAGAAGAAGAAGAAAAAAATGAAGTTAAAGATGATGGGATCAAAATTGTCAATGCACACACTTTACCTGTTCATTTGCAGCCTAATGCTACTGGTGAGAGCATTATGAGGTCAGCCATGGGAAAAACTTTCGACTCCTTCAGGATCATGCTCAAGCAGAAGGGTTTGGAAGATTTTTTTTTTGGAAGAGTTGTTTTGGTCATTTTCTTGATTTGCCAGAGAAAAATAATGCACGTTTTCAAATGACCATGGTCTATGAACTTCTGATAAGAAGGTTCATTTTTCAGAATCCTGAAAAAGAAGGATGAGGTTTTGATTAATTATTGTGGAATGTCACTCTTCTTTGACTGAATAGAGTTTGCCATAGTTTCAGGGTTAAAATTTCATCCTCCTTCTGAGCCAATCCCTGAATTCATAGTAAAAAAACAACCACGGAGATGAAAGAAAGGAGAAAAAGAAGAAACAAGATAGTCAATTGAGAAGCAGGGCTTGGTGTCCCTTGTTGGCACAAGCTTCAAAAATCCCAATTTAATATATTTGTTGAATGACGAGGATACATCAAAGAAGCACAATGAGTCATTGTGCTTATTTTGGTTTGTACATAATGTACTTTTGGCCAATGATGTCAACAACAACATATCCCTTAAATGGGTGAATTTATCTGAGGATATTGAGGCTTTCAACAATTATCTTTAGGGTCATGACAACTTTGAATTAACTGTCTAATACTTGTTGAAACCTTTAACTCCAAAGACCAATAACTTATTTGGCTTTCCATGGGCTTTCATGATAAACACAAATTTTCTTAATCTTTTTATATTTTATTGAATAATTCAACATTTGATTGGTGACATGTTTTCATTTTTTATAGGCTTGGGCATTTGAAGCCATTCCTCATTTGACCCATCAAGTAACTGCTGAAGAATAAATCTCATCTCCAAGGATATTGAGATGGTTGAGAGCAAAAAATGTCAAAAATCCTCCAGATCTCTTTAACCCTTCTCATGATGCAGTAAGTTGAAGTTGTTTCATTACAAATTTGAAATTGTCATATGTATCAATTGTTGCTACAGATGAGGCATATGCTGCTACAAATGGGTCATCTGTTACTGCAGATGCCCCATATGTCGCAACAAATGCATCATCTGTAGCAACAGATGCATCATCTGTAGCAACATTTGACCTATTTGTAACAACATATGACCCAAATTTTGTTACAGATGATGTATATGTTGCTACAAATGATGCATATGTTGCAACATGTGACACGAATATTGCTACAAATGCCCATATGTTGCAACATATGACTCCATATGTAGCAACATCTCACCCAAATATTCCTATAGATGACTTATTTTTATAATTTTAGGTCATGTACCTATGGATTGTCCCAACAAAAAAGGAATTGCAAATGCCATAACTAATTACTCTAGGGTTGGTTGAAACCTTATTTGATCCTGTTGTAGAGAAAGTTAAAATGGAATTGGCTGGAGCAAGAACCATCAAAAGAGACAGAGTTGATAATGTATAAGTTATTTTTGACGGGGTTGATGTTGGTGGTGGTATTGATGTTGGTGGTGATATTGGTGTTGGTGCTGGACAAGACCAATGGGCTACCTCTTGTAGAAGATGCTCTGGCTTTCTCTATGAGAAGTGCAAGAAACAAGATGGAGTGTAACACTCCAGAAAATTTTTGAGCTAAGACTTGAACCATCCTTCATTGTGAGTAGGATTTTACCAAGGAATTAAAATTTCTTAAGTGTTAAGTTTAGTAGATGTAGCACCTTGAGTTCGAAAAAGAACTAAATTGGAAATAGTAAAATCTGAAATTTTGCAAGTTAAGTAAAGTATGAGTTTTAGGTCAACTTCAAATGACAATAACTACTAAATCAGGATGTGTTACGTGTTCTACCAGGTACCTTAAGAAAGATCTTTGAATTATCTTTTCAACGCCACCGAGTTTGCTAAGTTTCGAGTTCGGATGAGTGAGATATGACCTTTTGAAGTTAGGTTGTCGAGTTAAGGAAAGTTAGCCGAAAATAGTGAGGGGTATTTTGGTCTTTTCCTTACCCAATCAGATTTAATTCAATTTTAGTAATATTTTAGGGTCTAATCCTATTCGGTTCAGTTTTATAATCCAAAAATTAGCTTAGGATTTTAGATGAGAGTTCAAGAAGAGAAAAGAAGAGAAAAGAGGAGAAAAGAGGAGAAAAGAGGAGAGAATCAAGCGTCCGTCGAGATCCTTGCGTGTTGTAGCGGATTTTTGCCATGGGTTTGATCCCTATGAGGTATGTGACATCACATAGAGTTGGGTTAGTTCACCCACGCGCCAAGCATGTTTAATTCAACATATTTTCGTCCTAAAAATATTGAGAATTTGATGTTCTTGATAGTTGTTCTTGAATTGATTTCGTTCTTGAACATGAGTTGGGATTAAGGAGTTTCTTAATGATTAAGTGTTGTTTATTTAAGTTGTTGGGTTAGATTTTATGTATATGATTTGGGTACATGAATCTAAAGTGAATTTGAGAAAAATAATCGAATTAAAACGATTTAGGATCAGAAAATGAGATCAATAGCTTGTCAGAATTTTTGCCTGAAGGGAGGCTGGCGCGACGCACCCCATAGCGCCAGGCAGGCTTGGGCAGTGCGCCAGATTTGAGCCCCAGTCAGTTGGGGCTGGCGCGGCGCTCCCGGGATGCCCCCAAATCATCGTTTTTCACCACTTTTCATCGTTTAGCCTACTTAAGTCCTTCTAAAGTGTATTAACACTTCCTATTGATTCTAACTACTCTAAATGACTTCTAGACATCTATAAATCATCCAAAAACATGAATCATAACCTTGAATTCATAAATTCAAATTCAAGGAAATTTAAGAGCCAAGTTTAGGAAGTTCTTTGAGTCTTTTCCAGAAGTCTTTTGCAAATGCTTTTAACGTTGTTTTAAGACTTACAGTTCAAGTTGAGTAAAGAGTAAAGAGTAAGGATTGAAGTTCATTTCTTCAAAAGTATATGGGTACTAAGTATTCCCAAAAAGATTTAAAATGTTTTCTCATTTAAATAAGAACGGAAATTGAGATTTTTAAAGAGCATTCGGGCTAGTTTTCAGAAAAGAGAAATAGCTTTCTAAATGAAGCAAGCAAGGAAACTGAGATTTTAGAGATGGCCCTTAAGCTAAGTTTTTTAGCACTAATCTCAAATCACAGAAGAGGTATGTTTTTAAACATAAAGAACTAAGTATTTTTGGGAGTAGTATTGAGCACCGATATGGGGATGCGAGTTCATATTATCTCAAGTGTCCGTAAACCATGTAGCCATCATGGATAAAAAAGGGTTATACTTTTTAGATGAATTCTTTTCTCATAGACTAGTGGATCCACTTAGTGAGTTTGCTTTCTATATCACGGCAAGGTATAGGATGGGCCTCGGCAACGTGAGGTAAAACATTGTATCATCACTATATTTCTTAAGTGATGATTGTCGGTTAGAGAAACTCCCACAGTAGTAGTAGCATGGTTCCTCAAGGGGTTCTTCTTGGTGTGAATGGGGGTATGAGACTTCATTCATGTATTGCACAAGTAAACTTTGAGAGGGAGCATGGTTTGTGTTTTTATGATATTATGATTATGAATTAACATGTTTTCAACAGTTTTTTTTTCTTTATATTGCACTTGTTTTAAACTGCTTTATAGTGAAATGAGTTTATTTAAGTATTCAAGAATCGAGAAGAGCCAAGGTAGGTGTTTCTTTCATAATATCTTTCGAATGTATGTTGTTTTAGCAATCCGACTCGCACACTCATACATTCAATGTACTGATGCCAGTTGGCCTGCATCATCTTATGATCCAGACACAGGTAACAAGGATCGGCATCCGGTGTATTCATTGATCCAGTGAGCAGTTCAGAGTTTGTTGGCGAGCCTCTTTGCATTCCATAGGACTCCTTCACATTGCTTTCAGTTTTAGTATTAGTTCATTAGGATGTCGCGGTCCTGTCCCGACATCTATATCAGTTTCTTAAAGGCTTCATAGATAGTCAGAGAGTCAATTACTAAATTTAGTTATCTTTACTTTTCATTTCATATGTTAAGACTTAAGTTACCATTTTGGCCAAGTTGAATGTTGACTATTAAACATTCTAAGTTATTTTTTTAGTTAAGTTGAGTTGTGTGCTATTGATCTTTATAAATATGCATATAGACTTCCGCTGAGTTACTAAGCCAGGCCAAGGGTTCCTTGAGTCCAGGAATGGTCTTCGAGTACCGGCCACATCCAGGGTGTAGGCTCGGGGACTAACAAAGTTGGTATCAGAGCACAGAGTTTAAGTGTCCTACGGTGTCTATGAAGCTGTGTTAGTAGGATCTTGTTTATGGTTGTGAGGGCCCTACATTAATAAACGAGGGACTATAGACATTTAAGGAAAGTTTCCCTTCTTTCATGCTCTTAATCGTGGAATAGAGCTAAGTCATAGAGATCTATTCTAACTCGTGCGTTCTCAGAATCATTCGACTACCCATCATACTAGAGGTGGTTGGAAAGGATAATTAGTTCTTTGTCGACGAGTTGTTCTTAGTAAGAGTTTTGAGGAAGTCATGAGACTCCAGAGGGGCTTAAGAGAAGTACAAGAGTAA
This sequence comes from Solanum stenotomum, assembly GCF_019186545.1. Lineage (NCBI taxonomy): Eukaryota > Viridiplantae > Streptophyta > Magnoliopsida > Solanales > Solanaceae > Solanum > Solanum stenotomum. The sequence continues at coordinate 9,004 of NW_026035291.1, forward strand.
GTTAAGTATTCTGTTTCAGAGGAATACACCTGTATTCATCTGAATCGTGCGTTTGAACTAAAAGCGAGTTCTACTCTTTTCCTTAAGCCTTGTTTTAGTTGAGATCCTTATAAGGTGGTATGCTTAGAGCTTGGGTAGTATTTTCACCCGAAAAGGTAGCATGAGCTACGAGATCATGGTCAGTAGTAGTGATAGAGCCCAAAGTTAGAGGAAAGTGTGTAGATGTTAAGTAATCTAAGTAAGAGAGATGGTGTTTTGACAAACTATGTTACTATAGTCAAGTACCTAGTAAGTTAGTAATGAGGAGTTTTCCCTTATGGGTAGACTAAGAAGTGATGAGTTGTAAAGATTCCACCATAGGAGGCATAGTGTGTTTTAGCTAGAAAGGAGTTTGTTATGAAGTGTCGTTGTGTAGGTAATGATCAAGTGTAAGTGTTGAATAGAAGAGCATAAGTATTTATAAACTAATAGATCTAAGCTAGGCTTATGATTTGTTTGAGAGGGTCATGATGTTCATAAGGTATTAGAACTAATTAAGTAATGAGGTATAGTATAGTAGGCGAGAAATCGTATTGATATTCGGGTTTAGAAATGACCATTAAGCTTGAATTGGAGATGAGTGTCATGATCAAAAGAATGGCAATATGAGGGTGATGATGTCAGCCTTGGGATTTGATCTGGTAGACTTGACATAGAGTAGACGAGGAATTGAAATGTTAGCTTCTTTGAAAGATGAATAGTATAAGTGAGAGACGCTAACCTTTAAATAAGGGCAACAAAGTGTGGGTAAGTCACAAGAGTAACAAGAGCATTAAGAGGCGTGCCGAGATGGTATTTTACCAGATGAGGTTCCAATTAAGTTATGACTTTCCATGTGAGCCTAGATAGCATAATTAAGTTGTTAATGTGGAGTAGGTCCATAGATTTCAAGTGTTAGCTTTAGGCCTAAAGGGGAGATGATAAGATGAGAAATCAAGTCAAGTGTTGATAATTTCTTAAGGAGTTGGTTAGTAGGAGTTCATGGAGTTATTCGAATACTAAGCTTGAATGTGGCGGTAAAGAATAATAGTTTTGGGATATGATTCCTTATAGAGAGGTATAGAACCCGAACCTAAGGATTTGGGTTAAGCTTGAATATAGTAAGAGCAGATCATTAAACTCAGGCCTGAGTAAGAGTAACCCATTCCATACCCAGTCCAGTCGTCATCGAGGATGAATGATCCCAAGGGGGAGATATTGTAACACCCCAGAAATTTTTTGAGTTATGACTTGAAGCATCCTTCGTTGTGAGTAGGATTTTACCCAGGAATTAAAATTTATTAAGTGTTCAGTTCACTAGATGTAGCACTTTGAGTTCAAAGAAGAACTAAATTGGAAATAGAAAAATCTGAAAATTTTCAAGTTAAGCTAAGTATGAGTTTTGGTCAACTTCAAACGACCATAACTCCTAGCTCAGGATGTGTTACACGTGCTACCAGGTTCCTTTGGAAAGATCATTTAATTATCTTTCCAACACCACCGAGTTTGCTAAGTTTTGTGTTCGGATGAGTGAGATATGGCCTTCTGAAGTTAAGCTGTGAAGTTAAGGAAATTTAGCCGAAAATAGTGAGGGGTATTTTGGTCTTTTCCTTACCCAATCAGATTTAATTCATTTTTAGTAATATTATTAGGGTCTAATCCTCTTTGGTTCAGTTTTATAATCCTTAAATTAGCCTCTGGTTTTTGTTGAGAGTTCAAGAAGAGAAAAGAGGAGAAAAGAGGAGATGATCAAGCGTCCGTCGAGATCCTTGCGTGTTGTAGCGGATTTTCGCCATGGGTTTGATCCCTAAGATGTATGTGAGATCACATAGAGTTGGGTCAGTTCAGCCACATGCCAAGCATGTTTAATTCAGCGTATTTTCGTCCTAAAAAAATTGAGAATTTGATGTTCTTGATTGTTGTTCTTGAATTGATTTCGTTCTTGAAAATGAGTTGGGATTAAGGAGTTTCTTGATGATTAAGTGTTGTTTCTTTAAGTTGTTGGGTTAGATTTTTTGTATATGATTTGGGTACATGAATCTAAAGTGAATTTGAGAAAAAGAATCATATTAAAACGATTTAGGATTAGAAAACGAGATCAATAGCTCGTCAAAATTTTTGCCTAAAGGGAGGCTGGCACGATGCTCCCCCATAGCGCTAGGCAGGCTGGAGCAGCGCACCAGCTGTGCGCCAGATTTGGGCCCCAGTAAGTTGGGGATGGCGCAGTGCTTTCAGGATGCGCCCAAATCGTCGTTTTTCACCAGATTTCGTCGTTTAGCCTATTAAGTCCTTCTAAAGTGTATTAACACTTCCTATTTATTCTAACTACTCTAAATGAATTCTGAACATCTAGAAACCATCAAAAAACATGAATCATAACCTTGAATCCATAAATTCAAATTCAAGGAAAGTTAAGAGCCAAGTTTAGGAAGTTCTTCGAGTCTTTTTAAGAAGTCTTTTGCAAATGCTTTTAACTTTGTTTTAAGACTTACAGTTCAAGTTGAGTAAAGAGTAAAGAGTAAAGATTGAAGTTCATTTCTTCAAAAGTATATGGGGACTAAGTATTCCGAAAAATATTTAAAATGTTTTCACATTTAAATAAGAACGGAAACTGAGATTTTCAAAGAGTCTTCTGGCTAGTTTTTAGAAAAGATAAATAGCTTTCTAAACGAAGCAAGTAGGGAAACTGAGATTTTTGAGATGGCCTTTGAGCTATGTTTTTGAGCACTAATCTCAAATCACAGAAGAGGTATGTTTTTAAACATAAAGAACTAAGTATTTTTGGGAGTAGTATTGAGCACCAATATGAGGATGCGAGTTCATATTAACTCAAGTTTCCATAAACCATGTAGCCATCATGGGTAGAAAAGAGTCATACTTTTTAGATGAATCCTTTTCGCATAGACTTGAGGATCCACTTAGTGAGTTAGATTTCTATATCACAACAAGGTATAGGACGGGACTCGGCAACGTGAGGTAAAACGTTGTATCATCACTATACTTCTTAAGTGATGGTTGTCGGTTAGAGAAACTCCCATTGTAGTAGTAGCATGGTTCCTCAAGGGGTTCTGCTTAGTGTGAATGGGGGTGTGGGACTTCATTTATGCATTGCACAAGTAGACTTTGAGAGGGAGCATGGTTTGTCTTTTTATGATATTATGATTATGAATTGACAGCATGTTTTCAACTTTTTTTTTCTTTATATTGCACTTGTTTTAAACTGCTTTATAATGAAATGAGTTTATTTAAGTATTCAAGAGTTGAGAAGAGACAAGGTAGTTGTTTCTTTCATAATCTCTTTCGAGCTTATGTTGTTTTAGCATTCCAACTCGCATACTCGTACATTCAGTGTATTGATGCCAGTTGGCCTACATCGTCTTATGATGATGACACAGGTAACTAGGATCGGCATCCTGTGCATTCATTGATCCAGTGAGTAGTTCAGAGTCTGTTGGCGAGCCTTTTTGCATTCTAGAGGAATCCTTCACATTGCTTTCAATTTTAGTATTAGTTCATTAGGATGTTGCGGTCCTGTCCCGATATCCATCTAAGTTGTTTAGAGGCTTCATAGATAGTCAGATAGTCAATTAGTGAATTTAGTTGTCTTTACATTTCATTTCATATGTTAATACTTATGTTCCCATTTCGGCCAAGTTGAATGTTGACTATTAAACATTCTAAGTTATTTCAATATTTAAGCTGAGTAGTGTGCTATTGATCTTTGTAAATATGCATATAGTCTTTCGCTGAGTTAGTAAGCCAGTCCAAGGGTTCCCTTGAGGCCAACAATGGTCTTCGAGTGCCAGCCACGTCCAGGGTCTAGGCTCGGGGACTGACAAACTTGGTGTCAGAGCAAAGATTTTAAGTTTCCTAGGGTGTTTATGAAGCCGTATCAGTAGGATCTTGTTTATGGTTGTGAGGGCCCCACTTTTATAAACGCGGACTACAGACATTTTAGGAAAGTTTCCCTTCTTTCATACTCTTAATCGTGCAATAGAGCTAAGTCATAGAGATCTATTCTAACTCGTGCATTCTCAGAATCATTCAACCACCCATCATACTAGAGGTGGTTTGGAAGGAGAGTCAGTTCTTTGTCGACGAGTTGTTCTTAGCAAGAGTTTTGAGTAAGTCAAGGGACTCCAGTGGGGTTTAAGAGAAGTCTAAGAGTAAGTTAACTGTTCCGTTTTAGAGGAATGCACCTGTATTCATGTGAATCGTGTGTTTGAGCTAAAAGTGAGTTGTACTCTTTTTCGTAAGCCTTGTTTCAGCTGAGATCCTTATAAGGTGGTATATTTAGAGCATGGGTAGTATTTTCGCCCGGAAAGGTAGCATGAGCTATAAGATCATGAATAGTAGTAGTGATAGTGCCTAGAGTCAGAGGAAAGTCGTAGAGTTTAAGTAATCTAAGTAAGGGAGATGATGTTTTGATAAGCTATGTTACTATAGTCTGATACCTAGTAAGTTAGTAATGAGGAGTTTTCCCTTATGGGTAGACTAAGAAGTGATGAGTTGTAAAGATTCCACCATAGGAGGCAGAGTATGTTTTAGCTAGGAAGGAGTTTGTTATGAAGTATCATTGTGTAGATAATGACCAAGTGTAAGTGTTGAATTGAAGAGCATAAGTATTCATAAACTGATAGATCTAAGCTAGGCTTATTATTTGTTTGAGAGGGTCATGATGTTCATAAGGTATTAGAACTACTTAATTAATGAGGTATAGTATAGTAGGCGAGAAATCGTATTGATATTCGGGTTTAGAAATGACCATTAAGCTTGAATTTGAGATGAGTGTCATGATCAAAAGAATGACAACATGAGGGTGATGATGTCATCCTTGGGATTTGATCTGGTAGACTTGACATAGAGTTGACGAGGAATTGAAATGTTAGCTTCTTTGAAAGATGAATTGTACAAACGAGAGACCTTAACCTTTAGATAAGGACATCGATGTGTGGCTAAGTCACAAAAGTAACAGGAGCATTAAGAGGCATGCCGAGTTGTTATGTTACTAGATGAGGTTCCAATTAAGTTATGATTTTTCATGTGAGCCTATATAGCATAATTGAGTTGTTAATGTGGAGTAGGTCCATAGATTTCAAGTGTTAGCTTTAGACCTAAGGTGGAGATGATAACATCAGAAATCAAGTCAGGTGTTGATAATTTCTTAAGGAGTTGGTTAGTAGGAGTTCATGGAGTTGTTCGAGTACTAAGCTTGAATGTGGTGGTTAAGAGTAATAATTTTGGGATAAGATTCCTTATAGAGAGGTATAGAACCCGAAACTAAGGATTTAGGTTAAACTTGAATATAGTAAGAGCATATCATTAGATTCAGACATTAGTAAGAGTAACCCATTCCATTCCCAGTCCAATCGTCATTCGAAGAGGAATGATCCCAAGGGGGAGATATTGTAACACCCTAGAAAATTTTTAAGCTAGGACTTGAACCATCCTTCGTTGTGAGTAGGATTTTATCGAGGAATTAAAATTTCTTAAGTGTTAAGTTCATGAGATGTAGCACCTTGAGTTCGAAAACGAACTACATTGGAAATAGCAAAATTTGAAATTTTAAAAGTTAAGCTAAGTATGAGTTTTGAGTCAACTTCAAACGAGCATAAATCCTAACTTAGGATGTGTTACGCGTGCTACCAGGATCCATAGGAAAGATCTTTGAATTATCTTTCCAACTCCACCTAGTTTGCTAAGTTTCGAGTTCGGATGAGTGAGATATGACCTTTTGAAGTTAGGCTATCAAGTTAAGGAAAGTTAACCGAAAATAGTGAAGGGTATTTTGGTCTTTTCCTTATCCAATCAGATTTAATTCATTTTTAGTAATATTTTAGGGTCTAATCTTATTCGGTTCAGTTTTATAATCCTGAAATTAGCCTAGGGTTTTAGTTGAGAGTTCAAGAAGAGAAAGAATAGAAAAGACGAGAAAAGAGGAGAAAAGAGGAGAGGTTCAAGTGTCCGTCGAGATCTTTGCGTGTTGTAGCGGATTTTCGCCATGGGTTTGATCCCTAAGAGGTATGTGAGATCACATAGCATTGGGTTAGTTCACCCACGTGCCAAGCATGTTTAATTCAGTGTATTTTCGTCTTAAAAAGATTGAGAATTTGATGTTCTTGATAGTTGTTCTTGAATTGATTTCGTTCTTGAACATGAGTTAGGATTAAGGAGTTTCTAGATGATTAAGTGTTGTTTCTTTAAGTTGCTGGGTTAGATTTTATGTATATGATTTGGGTACATGAATCTAAAGTGAATTTGAGAAAAAAGAATCGAATTAAAACGATTTAGGATCAGAAAACGAGATCAATAGCTCGTCAGAATATTTGCCTGAAGAGAGGCTGGCGCGACACTCCCCGTAGCGCCAGGCAAGCTGGGGCAGCGTGCCAACAGTGTGCCAAATTTGAGCTCCAATAAGTTGGAGCTGGCGCGACGATCGTGGGATGCGCCCAAATAATCGTTTTTCACCAGTTTTCATCGTTTAGCCTATTCAAGTCCTTCTAAAGTGTATTAACACTTCCTATTGATTCTAACTACACTAATTGACTTATAGACATCTAGAAATCATCTAAAAACATGAATCATAACCTTGAATCCATAAATTCAAATTCAAGGAAAGTTAAGAGCCAAGTTTAGGAAGTTCTTCGAGTCTTTTCAAGAAGTCTTTTGCAAATGCTTTTAACTTTGTTTTAAGACTTACAGTTCAAGTTGAGTAAAGAGTAAAGAGTAAAGATTGAAGTTAATTTCTTCAAAAGTATATGGGTACTAATTATTCACAAAAAGATTTAAAATGTTTTCACTTTTAAATAAGAATAGAAACTGATATTTTTAAAGAGCGTTCGGGCTAGTTTTCAGAAATGAGAAATAGCTGTCTAAATGAAGCAAGCAAGGAAACTGAGATTGCAGAGATGGCCTTTGAGCTATGTTTTTGAGCACTAATGTCAAATCACATAACAGGTATGTTTTTAAATATAAAGAACTAAGTAATTTTGAGAGTAGGATTGAGCATCGATATGGGGATGTGAGTTCATATTATCTTAAGTCTCCATAAACCATGAAGCCATCATGGGTAGAAAAGGGTCATACTTTTTAGATGAATCCTTTTCGCATAGACTAGTGGATCCACTCAGTGAGTTAGCTTCCTATATCACGGCAAGGTATAGGATGGGCCTCGGCAGTGTGAGGTAAAACGTTGTATCATCATTATAGTTCTTAAGTGATGGTTGTCGGTTAGAGAAACTCCCACAGTAGTAGTAGCATGGTTCTTCAAGGGGTTCTGCTTAGTGTTAATGGGGGTATGGGACTTCATTCATGCATTGCACAAGTAGACTTTGAGAAGGAGTATGGTTTGTTTTTTTATGATATTATGATTATGAATTGACAGCCTGTTTTCAACAGTTTGTTTTCTTTATATTGCACTTGTTTTAAACTGCTTTATAGTGAAATGAGTTTATTTAAGTATTCAAGAATTGAGAAGAGCCAAGGTAGGTGTGTCTTTCATAATCTCTTTCGAGCCAATGTTGTTTTAGCATTGCAAGTCACATACTCGTACAGTCAATGTACTGATGCTAGTTGACCTGCATCATCTTATGATGCAGACACAGGTAACTAGGATCGGCATCGGGTGCATTTATTGATCCAGTGAGCAGTTGAGAGTTTATAGGCGAGCCTCTTTGCATTCCATAGGACTTCTTCACATGGCTTTCAGTTCTAGTATTAGTTCATTAGGATGTCGCTGTCACGCCCCGAGCTACCCCCGAGACGCGGACACGGGACCTAGGACCACAAGTGATCCCAAGCTAACCCTGCTGGCATGATCATGAGCATACTAAAGATAATAAACTGATGCGGAAGCTAATTCATAAATAAATCTGAAAAGATGGGGGATACCCATATACTATAACTGAATATATAAAATCTGAGAGTTTAATACAAAAGAAATATCAAACTCAAAACACTAACGCTGAATCTAACTTTGTCTGAAATAAGCCTCTAAACTGACTAGAAATGTTGGGACATGCCCCAACTAGATCTAGCAAAACTGAAACTAAAGACTAAAAGCGATAAAGATAAACATGTCACTAGTCCTTGAAGAATGAGGACTCACCACTAATGCTGCTGAATTGAAGATTGAGAACCGATCTAAGCGTGATCTGGATACTGAGAACCTGAACCTATATCACGAGAAGATGTAGCGCACGTATGCGTCAGTACTTGAAGGGTACTGAGCATGCAGGATAGAGTAAAGCTGAAATAACATATAACTGAACAAAGCAATAAAGCAATGAAATAATCTGAACATGATATAGCTACTGAAAATACTGAATACTGAGCTAACTGAATGCAATGACCAAATTTATAACATGCTGAGACTGAATACTGACTGTACTGAAATATGGTCAATGCAATAGAGTCTGACTGAACTGTGGGAGCTACTAATAACCGACATAAAACCACATGAGCTAAATATGGAGTCCGATGTATACGCCCCATCGAGAGGACCCAATATACCCTGCC
>NW_026035291.1:17853-41737 GCF_019186545.1 Solanum stenotomum
AAGAATCTGACTGAATTCTAGGGACCTAATGGGTGAAAGGAACCCACTAGTGAAATCCCACATACCTGGTGACGAATTCCACGGAGAAATCTTTCGATTTTGGGGCTGGAACTGAAGAAACCTCGCTGCGTTCTTGAACTAGGGTTCTTGACCTTTTTCTCCTCTCTTGCTTCTAATTCTTCTAAGTTTGATTAATGATTTGACTTAGGTAAGTTCTAGTTATGTTTCTAGGATTAAACTAATTAAAATCTCATGATTTAGGGTCTAAATGATGTATCTTAGGGGTTAAACGAAATAGGAAAAGACCAAAAGACCCTTAAATTAGCTGCTGTCGGAGTGACTGACGGACCTGACTGACGGTCCGTCAATCAATCGACGTTCCGTTGATTGGGTCCGTAGGTCGAGTCTGCCCGACAGGGCTTCACTAAAACGGGCATAACTTTTTACTCGGAGGTCAGAATTTAGCAAACTCGGTTGCGTTGGAAATATAATTTAATTATCTATCTAACCATAGGTCATGGGACACATAATTAATTTTGTGCTAAGAGTTATGACCATCTGAAGTTGACCCATCAGAATTTTCAGCTAACTGGCTGCTAACCTTCGATCTACGGTCAGACCTATGGACCGTGCATCGAACGAAGGTCCGTGCTGGTCAACCGTAGTTCATGTCAGAGGCTGGGTAAAGGAGGTCTTGATCCACGGACACAGACCACGGACCGTGGTCTGATCTACGGACCGTGGGTCTGTCCGTGAGTCGAGACTTAACCAATTTTCTGAGCTGGCTGGGGATGGGTTGCAGTGGCGAACCACAGACCACCAGCACGGACCGTGGTCTGACCTACGTTCCGTGGATGGCAACCGTGGGTTGCACTGCAACTTCTCAAAATCTGCATTTTTGGTCTGTTTCGGATACGGGGTGTTACAGTAGCGGTCTTGTCCCGAAATCCATCTCAGTTGTTTAGAGGCTTCATAGCTAGTCAGACAGTCAGTTAGTGAATTCAGTTGTCTTTACTTCTCATTTCATATGTTAAGACTTAAGTTCCTATTTTGGCCAAGTTGAATGTTGACTATTAAACATTCTAAGTTATTTCATTATATAAGTTAAGTAGTGTGCTATTGATCTTTATAAATATGCATATAGTCTTCCGCTGAGTTAATAAGTCAGGCCAAGGGTTCGCTTGAGGCCAACAATGGTCTTCGAGTGCTGGCCACGTCCAGGGTGTAGGCTCGGGCCCTGACAAACTTTGTATCCGAGAACAAAATTCAAGTGTACTAGGGTGTCTATGAAGCCGTTCCAGTAGGATCTTGTTCATGGTTGTGAGGGCCCCACTTCTATAAGTGAGGGACTATAGACATTTAAGGAAAGTTTCCCTTCTTTCATACACTTAATCGTGCAATAGAGCTAAGTCATAGAGATCTATTCTAACTCGTGAGTTCTCAGAATCATTCGACTACCCATCATATTAGAGGTGGTTGGAAAGCAGAGTCGATTGTTTGTCGACGAATTGTTCTTAGCAAGAGTTTTGAGGAAGTCATGAGACTCCAGAGGGGCTTAAGAGAAGTCCAAGAGTAAGTTAAGTGTTCTGTTTCAGGGGAATGCACCTGTATTCATGTGAATCGTGCGTTTGAGCTAAAAGCGAGTTGTACTCTTTTCCTTAAGCCATGTTTCAGCTGAGATCCTTATAAGGTGGTATGTTTAGAGCTTGGATAGTAATTTCGCCTGAAAAGGTAGCATAAGCTACGAGATCATGTACAGTAGTAGTGATAGAGCCCAGAGTTAGAGGAAAGTATGTAGAGGTTAAGTAATCTTAAGTAAGGGAGATAGTGTTTTGACATGTTATGTTACTATAGTCAAGTACCTAGTATGTTAGTAATGAGAAGTTTTCCCTTATAGGTAGACTAAGAAGTGATGAGTTGTAAAGATTCCACCATAGGAGGCAAAATGTGTTTTAGCTAGAAAGGAGTTGGTTATAAAGTGTCATTGTGTAGGTAATGACCAAGTGTAAGTGTTGAATAGAAGAGCAGAAGTATTCATAAAGTGATATATCTAAGCTAGGCTTATGATTTGTTTGAGAGGGTCATGATGTTCATAAGGTATTAAGAACTAATTAAGTAATGAGGTATAGTATAGTAGGCGAGAAATCATATTGATATTTGGGTTTAGAAATGACCATTAAGCTTGAATTGGAGATGAGTGTCATGATCAAAAGAATGGAAACATGAGGGTGATGATGTCAGCCTTGGGATTTGATCTAGTTGAGTTGACATAGAGTAGACGAGGAATTGAAATGTTAGCTTCTTTGAAAGATGAATAGTATAAGTGAGAGACCCTGACCTTTAGATAAGGGCATCGAAGTGTGGCTAAGACACAAGAGTAACAAGAGCATTAAGAGGAGTGCCGAGATGGTATGTAACCTGATGAGGTTCCAATTAAGTTATGATTTTCCATGTGAGCGCATAATTGTGTTATTAATGTGGAGTATGTCCATAGATTTCAAGTGTTAGCTTTAAACCTAAGGGGGGGATGATAACATAAGAAATCAAGTCAAGTGTTGATAATTTCTTAAGGAGTTGATTGGTAGGAGTTCATGGAGTTGTTCGAGTACTAAGCTTGAATGTGGTGGTAAAGAGTAATAATTTTGGGATAAGATTCCTTATAGAGAGGTATAGAACCCGAAACTAAGGATTTAGGTTAAACTTGAATATAGTAAGAGCATATCATTAGATTCAGACATTAGTAAGAGTAACCCATTCCATTCCCAGTCCAATCGTCATTCGAAGAGGAATGATCCCAAGGGGGAGATATTGTAACACCCAGAAAATTTTTGAGCTAAGACTTGAACCATCCTTCTTTATGAGTAGGATTTTACCAAGGAATTAAAATTTCTTAATATTTAAGTTCACTAGATATAGCACCTTGAGTTCGGAAAAGGACTGAATGGGAAATAGCAAAATCTGAAATTTTGCAAGTTAAGCTAAGTGTGATTTTTGGGTTAACTTCAAACGACCATAAATCCTAGCTCAGGATGTGTGACACATGCTACTAGGTACCTTAGGAAATATCTTTGAATTATCTTTTGAACTCCACCGAGTTTTCTAAGTTTTGAGTTTGGATGAGTGAGATATGGCCTTTTGAAGTTAGACTGTCAAGTTAAGGAAAGTTAGCCATAAATAGTGAAGGGTATTTTGATCTTTTCCTTATCCAATCAAATTTAATTCGTTTTTAGTAATATTTTAGGGTCTAATCCTATTCGGTTCAGTTTTATAATCCTAAAATTAGCCTAGGGTTTTAGTTGAGAGTTCAAGAAGAGTAAAGAGGAGAAAAGAGGAGAGGATCAAGCGTCCGTTGAGATCCTTGCATGTTGTTGCAGATTTTCGCCATGGTTTTGATCTCTAAGAGGTATGTGAGATCACATGACATTTTCTTAGTTCACCCACGCGCCACACACGCTTAATTCAATGTATTTTCGTCCTAAAAATATTGAGAATTTGATGTTCTTGAAAGTTGTTCGTGAATTGATTTCATTCCTGAACATGAGTTGGGATTAAAGAGTTTCTTGATGATTAAGTGTTGTTTCTTTAAGTTGTTGGGTTAGATTTTGTGTATATGATTTGGGAACATGAATCTAAAGTGAATTTGAGAAAAAGAATTGAATTAAGACGATTTAGGAATAAAAAACGAGATCCATAGCTCGTCAGAATTTTTGCTTGAAGGGAAACTGGCGCGACGCTCCCCATAGTGCCTAACAGGCTGGGGTAGCGCGCCAGCAGTGCACCAGATTTGTGTCCCAGTAGGTTGGGGCTGGCGCGGCGCTCCCGGGATGCGCTCAAATCATCGTTTTCACTAGTTTTCGTCGTTTAGTCTATTTAAGTCCTTCTAAAGTGTATTAACACTTCCTATTGATTCTTACTACTCCGAATGACTTCTAGACATCTAGAAATCATCAAAAAACATGAATCATAACCTTGAATCCATAAATTCAAATTCAAGGAAAGTTAAGAGCCAAGTTTAGGAAGTTCTTCTTGTCTTTTCAAGAAGTCTTTTGCAAATGCTTTTAACTTTGTTTTAAGACTTACAGTTCAAGTTTAGTAAAATGTAAAGAGTAAAGATTGAAGTTCATTTCTTCAAAAGTATATGCGGACTAAGTATTCCAAAAAATATTTAAAATGTTTTCACATTTAAATAAGAACGAAAACTGAGATTTTCAAAGAGCCTTCGGGCTAGTTTTTAGAAAAGATAAATAGCTTTCTAAATGAAGCAAGTAGGGAAACTGAGATTTCTGAGATAGCCTTTGAGCTAAGTTTTTGAGCACTAATCTCAAATCACAGAAGAGGTATGTTTTTAAACATAAAGAACTAAGTATTTTTGGGAGTAGTATTGAGCACCGATATGGGAATGCGAGTTCATGTTAACTCAAGTCTCCATATACTATGTAGCCATCATTGGGTAGAAAAAGGGTCATACCTTTTAGATGAATCCTTTTCGCATAGACTAGTGGATCCACTTAGTGAGTTAGCTTTCTATATCACAGCAAGGTATAGGATGGGCCTCGGCAGCGTGAGGTAAAACGTTGTATCATCACTATAGTTCTTAAGTGATGACTGTTGGTTAGAGAAACTCCCACAGTAATAGTAGCATGGTTCCTCAAGGGGTTCTGCTTAGTGTGAATGTGGGTATGAGACTTCTTTCATGCATTGCACAAGTAGACTTTGAGAGGGAGCATGGTTTGTCTTTTTATGATATTATGATTATGAATTGACAACATGTTTTCAAGAATTTTTTTTATTTATATTGCACTTGTTTTAAACTGCTTTATAATGAAATGAATTTATTCAAGTATTTAAGAGTTGAGAAGAACCAAGGTAGGAGTTTCTTTCATAATCTCTTTTGAGCCTATGTTGTTTTAGCATTCCAACTCGCATACTCGTACATTCAGTGTACTAATGCCAGTTGGCTTGCATCGTCTTATGATGTTGACACAGGTAACTAGGATCGACATCTGCCACGTTCGTTGATCTAGTGAGCAGTTCAGAGTCTGTTGGTGAGCCTCTTTGCATTCCAGAGGACTCCTTCACATTGCTTTCTGTTTTAGTATTAGTTCATTAGGATGAAGTCCCGATATCCATCTCAGTTGTTTAGAGGCTTCATAGATATTCAGATAGTCAGACAGTCAGTTAGTGAATTCAATTGTCTTTACTTTTCATTTCATCTGTTAAGACTTAAATTGCCATTTTGGCCAAGTTGACTATTGACTATTAAATATTTTAAGTTATTTCATTAGTTAAGTTGAGTAGTGTGCTATTGATCTTTATAAATATGCATATAGTCTTCCGCTGAGTTATTAAGCCATGCTAAGGGTTCGCTTTAGGCTAGCAATGGTCTTCGAGTGCCGGCCACGTCCAGGGTGTAGGCTCAGGGCCTGAAAAACTTGGTATCAGAGCACAGAGTTCAAGTGTACTAGGGTGTCTATGAAGCCTTGACAATAGGATCTTTTTTATGGTTGTGAGGCCCCCACTTTTATAAACGAGGGACTATAGACATTTAAGAAATGTTTCCCTTCTTTCATACTCTTAATTATGCAATAGAGCTAAGTCATATAGATCTATTCTATCTCGTGCGTTCTCAGAATCATTCGACTACCCATCACATTAGAGGTGGTTGGAAAACAGAGTCAATTCTTTGTCGACGAGTTGTTCTTAGCCAGAGTTTTGAGGAAGTCATAAAATTCCAGAGGGTCTTAAGTGAAGTCCAAGAGTAAGTTAAGTGTTCCGTTTCAGAGGAATGCACCTCTATTCATGTGAATCGTGCGTTTGAGCTAAAAGCGAGTTGTACTCTTTTCCTTAAGCCTTGTTTCTGCTGAGATCCTTATAAGGTGGTATGTTTTGAGCTTGGGTAGTATTTTCGCCCAAAAAGGTAGCATGAGCTATGAGATCATGAGCAGTAGTAGTAATAGAGCCCAGATTTAGAGGAAAGTATGTAGAGGTTAAGTAATCTAAGTAAGGGTGATGGTGTTTTGACATGCTATGTTTCTATGGTTAGGTACCTAGTAAGTTAGTAATGAGGAGTTTTCCCTTATGGGTAGACTAAGAAGTGATGAGTTGTAAAGATTCCACCATAGGAGGCAAAGTATGTTTTAGCTAGAAAGGAGTTTGTTATGAAGTGTCATTGTGTAGGTAATGACTAAGTGTAAGTTTTGAATAGAAGAGCAGAAGTATTCATAAAGTGATAGATCTAGGCTAGGCTTATGATTTGTTTGAAAGGGTCATGATGTTCATAAGGTATTAGAACTAATTAAGTAATGAGGTATAGTATAGTAGGCGAGAAATCGTATTGATATTCGGGTTTAGAAATGACCATTAAGTTTGAATTGGATATGAGTGTCCTGATCAAAAGAATGGCAACATGAGGGTGATGATGTCAGCCTTGGGATTTAATGTGGTAGAGTTGACATAGAGTAGATGAGGAATTGAAATGTTAGCTTCTTTGAAAGATGAATAGTACAAGTGAGAGACCCTAACCTTTAGATAAGTGCAGCGAAGTGTGGCTAAGTCACAAGTGTAACAAGAGCATTAAGAGGCGTGCCGAGATGGTATGTTACCAGATGATGTTCCAATTAAGTTATGATTTTCCATGTGTGCCTAGATAGCATAATTGAGTTTTTAATATGGAGTAGGTCCATAGATTTCAAGTGTTCGATTTAGACCTAAGGGGGAGATGATAAGAGGAGAAATCAAGTCAAGTATTAATAATTTCTTGAGGAGTTGGTTAGTAGGATTTCATGGAGTTGTTCGAGTACTAAGCTTGAATATGGTAGTAAAGAGTAATAGTTTTGGGATAAGATTCCTTATAGAGAGGTATAGAACCTGAAACTAAGGATTTGGGTTAAGCTTGAATATAGTAAGAGTAGATCATTAGACTCAGACATTAGTAAGAGAAACCCATTCCATACCCAATCCAGTCGTCATTCGAGGACGAATGATCCTAAGGGGGGAGATATTGTAACACCTAGAAATTTTTTGAGCTAAGACTTGAACCATCCTTCGTTGTGAGTAGGATTTTACCTAGGAATTAAAATTTCTTAAGTGTTAAGTTCACTAGATGTAGCACCTTGAGTTCGAAGAAGAACTAAATTGGAAAATAGCAAAATCTGAAATTTTGCAAGTTAAGCCAAGTATAAGTTTTTGGTCAACTTCAAACAACTATAACTCCTAGCTTAGTATGTGTTACATGTGCTACAAGGTACCTTAAGAAATATCTTTGAATTATCTTTCCAACACCACTAAGTTTGCTAAGTTTTGAGTTTTGATGAGTGAGATATGGCCTTTTGAAGTTAGGCTGTCAAGTTAAGAAAAGTTAGCCGAAGATAGTGAGGGGTATTTTGGTCTTTTCCTTACCCAATCAGATTTAATTCATTTTTAGTAATATTTTAGGGTCTAATCCTATTCGTTTCAGTTTTATAATCCCAAAATTAGCCTAGAGTTTTAGTTGAGAGTTCAAGAAGAGAAAAGAAGAGAAAAAAGGCGAAAAAAGGAGAAAAGAGGAGAGGATCAAGCGTCCGTCGAGATCCTTGCGTGTTGTAGCGGATTTTCGACATGGGTTTGATCCCTAAGAGGTATGTGAGATCACATAGTGTTGGGTTAGTTCACCCAGGTGCCAAGCATGTTTAATTCAACGTATTTTCGTCCTAAGAAGATTGAGAATTTGATGTTCTTGATAGTTGTTCTTGAATTGATTTCGTTCTTGAACATGAGTTGGGATTAAGGAGTTTCTTGATGATTAAGTGTTGTTTCTTTAAGCTGTTGGGTTAAATTTTGTGTACATGATTTGGGTACATGAATCTAAAGTGAATTTGAAAAAAAGAATCGAATTAAAACGATTTAGGATCAGAAAATGAGATTGATAGCTCGTCTAAACTTTTGCCTGACGGGAGGCTGGTGTGACGCACCCCCATAGCGCTAGGCAGGCTCCAGCGTGCCAGCAGTGCTCCAGATTTGTGTCTCAGTAAGTTGGGGCTGGCGAGGCGCGCCTGGAATGCATCCAAATCGTCGTTTTTCACCAATTTTCGTCCTTTAGCCTTTTTAAGTCCTTCTGAAGTGTATTAACACTTTCTATTGATTCTAACTACTCTAAATGACTTCTAAACATCTAGAAATCATCCAAAAACATGAATCATAACCTTGAATCCATAAATTCAAAATCAAGGAAAGTTAAGTGCCAAGTTTAGGAAGTTCTTCGAGTCTTTTCGAGAAGTCTTTTGCAAATGCTTTTAACTTTGTTTTAAAACTTACAGTTCAAGTTGAGTAAAGAGTAAAGAGTAAAGATTGAAGTTCATTTCTTCAAAAGTATATGGGGACTAAGTATTCCAAAAAATATTTAAAATGTTTTCATACCTGAATAAGAACGGAAACTGAGATTTTCATAGAGCCTTTGGGCTAGTTTTCAGAATAGAGAAACAACTTTCTAAATGAAGCAAACAGGGAAACTGAGATTTCTGAGTTGGCCTTTGAGCTATGTTTTTTAGCACTAACCTCAAATCACAGAAGTGGTATGTTTTTAAATATAAAGAACTAAGTATTTTTGGGAGTAGTATTGAGCGCCGATATGGGGATGAGAGTTCA
The DNA here is from genome assembly GCF_019186545.1 of Solanum stenotomum. NCBI lineage: Eukaryota > Viridiplantae > Streptophyta > Magnoliopsida > Solanales > Solanaceae > Solanum > Solanum stenotomum. The sequence continues at coordinate 26,476 of NW_026035291.1, forward strand.
TATTTACTCAAGTCTCCATAAACCATGTAGCCATCATGGGTAGAAAAGGGTCATACTCTTTAGATGAATCCTTTTCGCTTAGACTAGTAGATCCACTTAGTGAGTTATCTTCCTATATCACGGCAAGGTATATGATGGGCCTTGGCAGCGTGAGGTAAAGCGTTGTATCATCACTATAGTTCTTAAGTGATGGTTGTCAGTTAGAGAAACTCCCACAGTAGTAGTAGCATGGTTCCTCAAGGGGTTCTTCTTAGTGTGAATGGAGGTATGAGACTTCATTCATGCATTGCACAAGTAGACTTTGAGAGGGAGAATGGTTTGTCTTTTTATGATATTATGATTATGAATTGACATCATGTTTTCAATAGTTTTTTTCTTTATATTGCACTTGTTTTAAACTGTTTTATAATGAAATGAGTTTATTTAAGTATTCAAGAGTTTAGATGAGCCAAGGTAGTTGTTTCTTTCATAATCTCTTTCGAGCCTATGTTGTTTTAGCATTCCAACTCGCATACTCGTACATTCAATGTACTGATTCTAGTTGGACTACATCATTTTATGATGCAGACACAGGTAACTAGGATCGGCATCCCGCGCATTCGTTGATTCAGTGAGCAGTTCAGAGTCTGTTGGTGAGCATCTTTGCATTCCAGATGACTCCTTCACATTCCTTTCAGTTTTAGTATTAGTTCATTAGGATGTCACAGGACTATACCGACATCCATCTCAGTTGTTTACAGGCTTCATAGATAGTCCGACAGTCAGATAGTCAGTTAGTGAATTCAGTTGTCTTTACTTTTCATTTCATATGTTAAGACTTAAGTTACCATTTTGGCCAAGTTGAATGTTAACTATTAAACATTCTAAGTTATTTCATTAGTTAAGTTGAGTAGTGTGATATTGATCTTTATAAATATTCATATAGTCTTCCGTTGAGTTAGTAAGCCATGCCAAGGGTTCGCTTGAGGCCAGCAATGGTCTTCGAGTGCCGGCCACGTCCAGGGTATAGGCTCGGGGCCTAACATGATGATTCTATCATGTACCTTCAAACATTGAGTCAGGCTGTCAATGAATTTAAAATCAAGGGAGGGGGTCAAGGACATTCCATCAAAGAATGTTCGGCATCCATATATTCCACAGGTCAAGAGGAGGAAAAAATCCTTTATCAAGGCAATACAAAATTTGAAGAAGAAGATCTTTGGAGAATTGCCAATGGCCGTAGGAGAAGTGTTGGAGTTCAAGCATGTGAATGTTTATAAGCATGTGCATATAGCTCAAAGGAACAAACTAGTGGAACTGACGAGAGCAAAGGATCTGCGTGCACAATACGACATGCATTTTTTTAGTGGAGAAGATTTCAGGACCATGACAAACATGAAAATTTAGTGGGAAACTGGGTAATTTTTCTCTACTAGTACCTTCAATTTATAATGTTCATTTGTTTTATCTTTTCAATGGTTACTCTTATTTAATCTTTAATCCTATTTTTTATTTCAGTATATTGATGAAATCCTTACCCTCATGCGGGAGTTGTATGTGAGATACCCTGAGTACTATGATTCCACAGACAGAATCCTGGATCTCAATTTCTATTCTAACTTCAAACAAAGATATGAGAAAATGAGCGAGGAGGGAACAACAGTCGGTGGCAGAAGCTTTACACATTTAATTAATGAGTTTGAATGGGATGAATATATGATTAACTATGTCAGGGGCATTAGACCATATCCTGGAGGTATGGATTGGATTGGTGCAAAAAGGATTTTGGCAGTCATGAACCTGAACAAAACTCGTTTTGTGACTCTTGAGATCCTCTTGCACGAGGGTTGCATGAATGTCTATGACTACCAGTTGATGGGTATGGAACATGTTAAGTTTTTGACATTCATACAACTTGTGTTCGAGTTGCTGCCAAAATTGTTGAACCAAAGTGGAATAATGAAGCATTTGCCAGATAAGTTCCTTAATGAACCATGAAAATTTAAAGGTTGATAGGAACCCATGGTAACAAATAAAACCAAAGCCGCGTGCGGGTCATATTCGCTTGCATTTATTGAGTATTTGATTACCAGGACAACAATTCAACCTCCCCAAACCCTATTGTGTGACAATGCAGTTGATCGAATGCAATGGGTTTGGGCTGCTGGAATAGTATCTAGGAGCTTGGAGCCTTGACAATGTGTTTGTAATTAATGGCAATGTTTTATTTTATCACTTATGTTATGTTATATTATATTGAGAGCAAGTACATAGTATGTGATGTTATATTGAGAGCAAGTACTTAATCAAATGTTGTTACATAAGGGTGATATGTAGCAACATATGCCTCAAATGGTCAAACGTTGCTACTTAAGGGTGATATGTTGCAACATTTGAGGCATCTGTAACAACAGATAAGTCATCTGTAGCAACATATGTCTCATATGTAGCAACACATGGGGTTATATGTAGTAACATTTGAGTCACATGGTCAAACGTTGCTACATAAGGGTGATATGTAGCAACATTTGATTCATTTGTAGCAACATATAAGTCATATGTAGCAACATATGTCTCATATGTAGCAAACAAGGGTCATCTGTAGCAACATTTGAGTCACATGTTACTATATGTGGGTGATATGTAGCAATAATTGACTCATATGTTGCGACATTTGACTCATATGTTATGTTAAGAACAAGTAAAAATATTGGAACACGAGTGTAAAAATACGTTTATTTATTTCCACAACTATGATAATTTTGATGGTTGTACACAACTAGATAAAAATTTTCCATCCTCCACAGTATTCTTCTTGGTAATGCTTAAAAATAGAAAAAAAAAACACAACAAACAATACGAAGATTAGCTTCCAGTTGTTACAACATTTGGTCTTTTTCTTCTCCTTCATCACCCATTTGTTACTTCTTTTAATATGACTTTCATCATCAATTTCCAACTCCTTAATTCTGTTAGCCAATCTCAGAATAACGAACTTGGATCGTATATCAACATCTTCACGATCCCTCCATCCAAAGAAGTTGCATGCATTCTCCTAAAATACACACCACAAAGAAATTTAAATTAAAAAAATAAAATAAAGAGAAGTCTCCAGACTAAGATGTAGAAATATAGATACACGATAGCCTGGACAAGACCAAAATCTTCGACCTGGATTGTCCTTCGACCATGAAGTTTGCATTGAAAGTAAGTCTCCATGTTTGCAATAGATTTTCACACCCAACATGGGATCATTTTCATCATTACAAATTCTATTCAATATTGCATTTGACATAATATCAAAAGTAACAAAAACAAACAAAACTCATTCATTAGATATAGAGTACAAATCTATATTTAAAGAATTCATTCTTGCCCAACCACTATATCAAAATTAATGATTTCATTGATTTGACAATACATGACAATGCTGATATTTGGTTTAACTAAAGGCTAATCAAATTAGTTGCGTGTTAAAAAACAAAGAACAGAAAAGACTAACAGAAAAGACTGATGAAATAAATAACATCATTATATCCTGTACAATCTAGAGATCTGAGATCCATGTGAAGAAAGAGAGCGAAATGGAGAGAAACCGAAGCGGCGCGGAAAAAAATGAAAACCCTATTCTTGAAATGAAAACCCTAATTTATATATATATTCCTTCTAGAAATGAAATAATGGGCCGACTGGGCCAGTTTTAGAGGTTGGGCTTGCCTATGACTTTTATAAAGTACTTACGTTTTTTAAGTTGTTGCAACATATGCCAATTATGTGTACATACAAGTAGTATCACCATTAATAAAGAGGAATTCAAGCGCATAAACTTGGGAAACATTAAACATAAACATAAACATAAACATGCCATTGATAGTTGATATAATGACATGCAAGGCTAGGTTAGACTACATATCCATATTTACAAGGCATTAACGCCAACAAAAATAACAAAATTTACATCTGAAACGCTCTAGCCCATTGATAGTTGATATAGTGACATTTAAGGCTAGGCTAGGCTACATATCCATATTTACAAGGCATTAACGCTCTAGCCCTATACTACTACTTCAACCAGCAAAAAAGGATCTGAAGTCAACATTGAGCGATTAAACCTGGAGTGGCATCACCATTCTTCCTTGAAGGTTGGTGGATCAGAGCTACCCATGCACTCTGTCATAAGACCACCTACAAAAAAACAAACAACCATAGTTATCTACCCCATACACGCCGTTACAGTAGACATGATGTTATATATAAAGTAAGAAGACTTACCAAATGATGAAGCTACCCTCCATTAGACAAGATCCAACAAAAACAAACGATAATCACCCATGCACAGAGAACACTCTTGAAGAAAACATCATATTAGGTAAGAACAATATAAATTACGTTGATCACACACATCAAGAGCATGCAGAGGCTTAAATTTGTCCAAGGTGGTAACATCTTCTCTGGGAAATTTGAGTGTGAGAGAAGGTGATGAGAAAGAATAAAGGAAATAAAATAAAAATTGAGAGCTTTTTTTTTTGAATTAAGGGAACCCTAATTAACCCTTTTATAAAGAGTGAGAGTGAGTGTAGTGTGTGTTAGTGGAGTATTTTATAATGATACGTTACATTACATGTTCAATTAGCCCCAAAAGGTACATTTTAGGATATACATATGTTGCCACATATGACATGTTTGTTGCGATTTCTGCTGGAAAAATCAATATTTTAGCCAACAAAACGTGCATATGTTAGCACATATGTCACTTCAAGGATGGGTTAATCGATAAATTGAGGGATTTAGGAATAAAAATATGTCAAATTGGACCAAATTTAGTACTTTGGACCATAATTAAGCAATTAAAATATTCTACAACACTTGGAACACCGATTTACAAGGGTGTTATATAACTATCATATGGAGTTACTTGGTCATTGTATGATGAACTAGTGGTATTATAGTCTTTGTAAAAATAATTGATAGAATTGATGAAGGTTGTTGTATTAGACCATAATGTTGTACTTAGACATGTTGTAGGACTATATATTAGTGTTACATGTTGAACTAGGTGACAATTTAATTGAATTAACCTCCAAAACAACATTTTATGATATACATATGTTGCCACATATGACATGTCTGTTGCAATTTTTCCAACAGAACGTGCATATATTGCCACATATATCACTTCAAAGATGGGTTAATCGATAAATTGAGGGATTTAGGCATGGAAAATGTCAAATTGGAGCAAATTTGAGTACCTTGAACAACAATTAAGCAATAAAAATATGCCATAATACTTGGAACAATGATTTACAAGGGTATTATATAACTATCATATGGAGTTACTTGGTCATTGTATGATTGAACTAGTGGTATGACAGTCTTTGTAAAAATAATTGATAGAATTGATGAAGGTTGTTGAATTAGACCATAATTTTGTACTTAGACATGTTGTAGGACTATAGATTAGTGTTACATGTTGAATTATATGACAATTTAATTGTTAACCCCCAAAAGACCATTTTATGATATATATATGTTGCCACATATGACATGTCTGTTGTAATTTTTCCAACAGAACGTGCATATCTTGCCACATATGTCACTTTAAATATATATTAATCGATAAATTTAGCGAATTAGGAATGAAAAGATGTCAAATTGGACCAAATTTTAGTATTTGGGACCATAATTAAACAATAAAAATATGCTATAACACTTGAAACAATGATTTACGAAGGTGTTATATAACTATCATATGAAGTTACTTGATCATTGTATGATGAACTAGTGGTATTATAGTCTTTGTAAAATTAATTGATAGAATTGATGCAGGTTATTGTATTAGACCATAATTTTGTACTTAGACATGTTGTAGGACTATATATTAGTGTTACATGTTGAACTAGGTTACAATTTAATTGAGTTAACCCCTATAAAACCATTTTATGATATACATATGTTGCTACATATGACATGTCTGTTGTTTTCCAACAGAATGTGCACATATTGACACATATGTCACTTCAAGGATGACTTAATCGATAAATTGAGCTGTTAAGAAATGGAAAAATGTCAAATTGGATCAAAGTTTAGTACTTTAGACCATAATTAAGCAATAAAAATATGCTATAACATTTGGAACAACGATTTACAAGGGTGTTATATAACTATCATATGGAGTTATTTGGTCATTGTATGATGAATTAGTTGTATGATAGTCTTTCTAAAAATAATTGATTGAATTGATGAAGGTTGTTGTATTAGACCATAATTTTATACTTAGATATTTTGTAGGACTATACATTAGTGTTACATGTTGAATCATGTGACAATTTAATTGAATTAACCCCCAAAAGACCATTTTATGATATACATATGTTGCCACATATATTATTTCATGGATGGGTTAATCTATAAATTGAGCGATTTTGGATCAAAGTTTAGTACTTTAGACCATAATTAAGCAATAAAGTTATGCTATAACACTTGGAACAACGATTTACAAGGGTGTTATGTAACTATCATATGGAGTTACTTGGTCATTGTATGATGAACTAGTGGTATGATAGTCTTTTGTAAAAATAATTGATAGAATTGATGAAGGTTGTTGTATTAGACCATAATTTTGTACTTAGACATGTTGTAGGACTATATATTAGTGTTTCATGTTGAATTAGGTTACAATTTAATTTAATTAACCACCAAATGACCATTTTATGATATACATATGTTGCCACATATAATATGTCTGTTGCAATATTTCCAACATAGCGTGCATATGCTTCCACATATGTCACTTCAAGGATGGCTTAATCGATAAATTGAGCGATTTAGGAGTGGAAAAATGTCAAATTGAACCAAATTTTAGTACTTTGAACCATAATTAAGAAATAAAAATATGCTATAACACTTGGAACAACGATTTACAAGGGTGTTATATAACTATCATATGGAGTTACTTGGTCATTGTTTGATGAACTAGTGGTATGATAGTCTTTGTAAAAATAATTGATAGAATTGATGAAGGTTGTCGTATTAGACCATAATTTTGTGCTTAGACATATTGTAGGACTATATATTAGTGTTACATGTTGAATTAGGTGACAATTTAATTAAATTAACACCCAAAAGACCATTTTATGATATATATATATATGTTGTAATATATGACATGTCTATTGCGATTTTTCCAACAGAACGTTCTTATGTTGCCACATATGTCACTTCATGGATCACTTAATCGATAAATTGAACGATTTAGGAATGGAAAAATGTCAAATTGGATCAAAATCTATTACTTTGAATCATAATTAGCCAATAAAAATATGGTAGAAAACTTGAAACAACGATTTACATGGGTGTTATATAACTATCATATGGAGTTACTTAGTCATTGTATAATGAAATAGTGGTATGATAGTCTTTGTAATAATAATTGGTAGTATTGATGAAGGTTGTTGTATTAGACCATAATTTTGTACTTAGATATTTTGTAGGACTATACATTAGTGTTACATGTCAAATTATGTGACAATTTAATTGAATTAAACCCCAAAAGACCATTTTATGATATACATATATTGCCACATATGACATGTCTGTTGCAATTTTTCCCACAGAACATGCATAAGTTGCCACATATGTTATTTCATGGATGGGTTAATATATAAATTGAGCGATTTTGGAATAGAAAAATATCAAATTGGACCAATTTTAGTACTTTGGACCATCATTTCGCAATATAAATATGCTATAATATTTGGAACAACGATTTACAAGGGTGTTATGTAACTATCATATGGAGTTACTTGGTCATTGTATGATGAACTAGTGGTATGATAGTCTTGGTAAAAATAATTGATAGAATTGATGAAGGTTGTTGTATTAGACCATAATTTTGCACTTAGACATGTTGTAGGACTATATATTAGTGTTACATGTTGAATTAGGTTACAATTTAATTTAATTAACCACCAAATGACCATTTTATGATATACATATGTTGCCACATATAATATGTCTGTTGCAATTTTTCCAACATAGCGTGCATATGCTTCCACATATGTCTCTTCAAGGATGGCTTAATCGATAAATTGAGTGACTTAAGAGTGAAAAAATGTCAAATTGGACCAAATTTTAGTACTTTGAACCATAATTAAGAAATAAAAATATCATATAATACTTGGAAATAACGATTTACAACAGTGTTATATAACTATCATATGGAGTTACTTGGTCATTGTTTGATGAACTAGTGGTATGATAGTCTGTGTAAAAATAATTGATAGAATTGATATATGGAGTTACTTGGTCATTGTTTGATGAACTAGTGGTATGATAGTCTTTGCAAAAATAATTGATAGAATTGATGAAGGTTGTTGTATTAGACCATAATTTTGTACTTAGACATGTTGTAGGACTATATATTAGTGTTACATGTTGAATTAGTTGACAATTTAATTAAATTAACACCCAAATGACCATTTTATGATGTACATATGTTGTCATATATGACATGTCTATTGCAATTTTTCCAACAGAACGTTCTTATGTTGCCACATATGTCACTTCATGGATGACTTAATCGATAAATTGAGCGATTTAGGAATGGAAAAATGTCAAATTGGATCAAAGTCTAGTACTTTGAATCATAATTAACCAATTAAAATATGGTAGAACACTTGGAATAACGATTTACAAGGGTGTTATATAACTATCATATGGAGTTACTTAGTCATTGTATAATGAACTAGTGGTATGATAGTCTTTGTAAAAATAATTGATCGAATTGATCAAGGTTGTTGTATTAGACCATAATTTTGTACTTATACGTAGGACTATATATTAGTGTTACATGCTGAATTAGGTGACAATTTAATTGAATTAACCATCGAAAGACCATTTTATGATATACATATGTTGTCACAGATGACATGTTTGTTGCAATTTTTCCAATAGAACGTGCATATGTTACCACATATGTCACTTCAAAGATGGCTTTATCGATAAATTAAGCGATATAAGAATGGAAAAATGTCAAATTGGACAAAATTTTAGTACTTTGGACCATAATTAAGCAATAAAAATATGTTATAGCACTTGTAACAACGATTTACAAAGGTGTTATATAACTATCATATGGAGTTACTTGGTCATTGTATGATGAACTTGTGGTATGATAGTCTTTGTAAAAATAATGGATAGAATAGATGAAGGTTGTTGTATTAGACAATAATTTTGTACTTAGACATGCTGTAGGACTATATATTAGTGTTACATGTTGAATTAGGTGACAATTTAATTGAATTAACCCCTCGAAAAACCATTTTATGATATACATATGTTGCCATATATAATATGTCTGTTGCAATTTTTCCAACAGAACGTGCATATGTTGCCACATATGTCACTTCAAGGATGACTTAATTGATAAATTGAGCGATATAGCAATGAAAAAATGTCAATTTTTTTTAGATTAAACATTTTATAAAGAACAAATTCAAAAATCAGTACAAAACATAAAAGGTCACCTTTTTCCCCATGAGTTTGCAAGTAATGTATATATGTTGCCACACATGACAATTTAATTATTGTAGAAATTTAACTACTTCGTCTATTTCTAAATGACAACTACATAATTCACAACGAACGTGATAGAATTGATGAACAGTGCAACAAATTGGTCTTTCTCCAACAAATGAGGTTCTGGCACCCTTCCAAATAAAATATGTCGCAACTTATGTCAACATCTTCTCAGTTTAAGTGATTCTGTTTTTCTCATGTTGGCAATGAACATTAAGCCTTCTCTCATGGATTCACCTCTCTTGAAGATTGGAATTATGGCAAGATGCACCAATGTCACCTCCGTCTGCTGCTTGATTAAGCCTTCCCAATGCATTTGGCTCACTATGGTGGAAATAATCAACCTACAGAAGAAATAACACATTTAAAAGGTAGAATACTTTGATAAAACATGAATACATGCAAAGAGCATTAAAAATTACTATACCTTTTGTGTATAAGGCTTCTAAATTCCCCGATGCTCTGCACATTTCCAGGAAAGAAGCGCATTTTTGAACAACTGACCAAGGCTTACATGGCCATATATATTCAATAAAGTCGACAAATGTTACCTTTTGATATACAGAAGGTTCATTAGCGACTTGATTGAGGACCTTGGAACTGAGAAATCAAATCAAATGGTTAGGAAATCAAATTAAAGAGTGAAAATTAATTAATACATACATACTTTAATTTAACATTCATTAAATCTTTGAAGGAGTAGGAAGCAATCCTTTCAACGATTTCAATTAGTAGTTCCCTCGGAAGGGATTCAATGTGGTTTTTTTTAATCCTAGTCATTTTGAAGATTTCTTTGTTTCTTCCTTCCCATCTTGAAAAAAATTAAATGAAAGGACCTAAGTTGTGTTCTTCTTATATAATCAAATGTAATGAATGTGGAAAATTGCAACTTCTGAAGACGAAGAGGCACTTTTGACTTTTCAAATGCAAATACTTAATTTTTTGAAAAAATGGTAAAATATGAAGAGTTGTAATTAAACTGTTAAATTCAACATTTTATCCCACAGAACGTGCATATGTTGCCACAAATGACATTTCAAGGATGGTCAAAATGAGAACACTATGGAAAAAAACAAATATTTTTAGATTAAACGTTTTATAAAGAACAAGTTCAAAAATCAGTACAAAACACAAAAAAGACAACATTTTTCATCGTGAATTTGCAAGTTGTGTACATATGTTGCCACAAATGGAAATTTAATTAATACCACACAGTGGTATAAGGCAGAAATTTAACTACATAATCTAGTTCTAAGTCACAACTACATAGTTCACAACGAATATCATCTTCATTGTCGCTTCCCCTGGCACAACCATTCATGTGAGCGATTTACTAAGGTTGATGAACAGTGCAACAAATGGGATTTTCTCCCAACAAATGAGGTTTTGGCACCCACATTCCACCTAAAACACATCGCAACTGTTGTTGATATCTTCTAACTTTTAGTGGCTCCATTTTTTTCATGTTAGCAATGAACATTAAGTCTTCTCTCACGGATTCACCGCCCTTGAAGATTGAAATTATGGCAAGGACATAGGATGCACCAATGTGGCCGCCATCTGCTGCTTGATTAATCATTCCCAATGCATTTGGATCGTTATGGTTGAAAAAATCAAACTACAAAAGAAATAACACATTTAAAAGGCAGAATGCATTGATAAAAATGTGAATACATACGAAAAACATTAAAAATTACCACGCCTTTTCTGTATAAGACTTCTAAATTCTCCGATGCTCTACACATTTTCGGGAAAGAAATGGCTTCTTGAACTATCGACCATCTACGATAAGGAAAGTTGACGAGTGTTACCTTTTGATATTCAAAAGGTTCATTAGCGACTTGATTGAGGACCCTGGAATTGAGAAATCAAATTAAATGGTTAGGAAATCAAATTAAAGAGTGAAAATTGATTAATACATATAAACCTTAATCTAACCTTCATTAAATCTTTGAGGGAGTAGGAAGCAATCCTTTCGACGATATCAATTAGTAGTTCCCTCGGAAGGGATTGAATGTAGTTTTTTTTTACTCCCAGTCATTTTTGAAGATTTTTTCTTCTTTCTTTCCATCTTGGAGAAAATTAAATGAAAGGACCTTCTGTTATTGTGTTCTTATATAATGCCAGGAATGTAGATTATGTGAAAAGTTGCAACTTCTGAAGACGAAGAGAAGAAAACTTTTGACTTTTCAAATACAAGTACTTATTTTTTTTGAAAAAAAGGGTAAAATATGAAAAGTTGTAAATAATTTTTTTCTTGAAAGTTGTTCCAATGAAAGTAATGATTGATTGTTCACACACCTTACACGTAATTATTTATTAGAAATATGTTGGAACCGATGCATTTTCTATTGTACTTGTAGCACATAATTGACATATGTTGGAACATATGCAATATTCTGTTGTAAAATCTAACACATAATTATTATATGTTGGGACAAAAGCAATTTTCTGTTGCAAGTAGCAATGCATAATTGACATATGTTCGTAACAGATGTATCAGTTCAAAATAAATCACACATTTTATATAAATAACATAACATAAGTTGATTCAAATTAAGATAAGAAGATATGGAACATCATCCTCAAATAAAAAAAACATTCATTAAAATTCAACAACACTTATGGAGCATTACGATTTGGGCATATAGTTCTTTTGTGGACAAAGTCCCTACATATGAAACACTTGTGTTTTCTTATTGGAAATGATTCACCAACTCCACGGCGTCTCTTATATCTCCTTCTTCCAGGTTTGCTTGGATCAACATATGGAGGAGGTATTTCTCTCTCTATGATATCCGAAGGGACAATCCAAGAATCTTCAGGTGGCACTGGGTGAATTTCCTCACAATATGCCATTATGTATTTTTCCACTGAATAATATGGAGAGGAGTACTCATAAATCCAATTTCCAAAATCGGCACCATATTGGGATCGAAACGCTGTCATGGCATGTTGACAAGGTATTTTGTCCAAGTCAAAAATTCTACAAGTACAAGTTCTTCTTTGTAGATCCACCGTAACAGCATCACTATGACCAATGACACTGAAATTGTAGTTAGCGATTTGATGAGCCAATAACTTGTTGCCTGCATTGACATACTTTGATATGTCTTTTTCAATTAAGGGAACAAATCTATTTGTAGAGTTCACAACTCCATACGCCTCTGGTGAAATAAAATTGCAAATCTCCTGTTTATTTCATCAAATAGAGTGTCAATGGGAAATTCTCTTTCAACATCAAACATAGCATTTACCGACTCCGTGATGTTTGACGTCATAATGTTATATCTACACAACAAAAAATAAAAATCAATCAAAACACATAAAATTACAATAAACTCAAATGAGATGGTATAGAAAATAATGTACCTATTTCCCGGGCAAATTGCCCTGCTCCATGTGTGGAATCCAATACGTTCAAGAGTTTCAGCCGCCTTTGGTACCAAATCTCTTATTTGATTGAAATGGTCATTGAAATCACATCTATCGTACGCCTTTGATGCTTTATAAAAATGGGACACTACCTTTGAATTGTGAAAGTTATTTCGAATATTTTCCCCAAGGTGTCTCATGAAACAACCATAATGAGATGCATGGTAGATAGTCAAAACCATCTTTCGAATACTTCGATGCCTATTAGAAATAATGCACAACTCATTAGTATCATCTACAAAGCTTCTCATATTTGAAAAAAATATTCATATGAGGCATCACATTCCTTGTGTTGGAAGCCACTGAAAATATATGATTCTCAGCATCTTGTGCCACCGCCGATAGCAAAACTCCTTTATACTTGCTCCTCAGGAATGTCCCATCAACGACTATTACTTTTCTCATTTCTTGAAAACAAGTTATCCAAGCGGCATATGATACAAAGAAGTACTTGAACCTCCCATTTTCATCGAGCGACAATGTCGTCTTGCTTCCTGGATTTGCAACTTCATGCATCTAACAGTATTCATTAAGCACTGCATACCCGTGCTCATGTGTTCCCCTAACATTAGACTTAGCATGCTTCATGCCATTATAAATCTACCAATAGCTTACCTTAAAACCGAATTTTGTGCGGAGTTGATTTGGCATGTCTCTTGTGGATGGGCCTTTACCATTGGGAAACCTATTTTCAAAGTACTTACCTATGAATTTTGTTGTGGCATACGGATTATGGCTTGTAAGATGCTCTGAACCACACGTATGGTATTTTTCATAAATTCTAAAGACAAACCTATCGGTACTTGTAAATTTCACGGCCCTCAGCCACCAATTGCACTCCGGATATGAACATTTAAAAGAAAACACATTACGAGAATTGATCACCTTTTTCAGTCTAAAATTTTTTTTCAAGAAAGCAATTTTCAATGAATTTGCCAGTTCTTCCTTGTTCTTGAATGTCATTCCCTTATAAAAAATGGTTTCATCATCTCGAACATTATTCACACGTGATGATTGAGAAGAACATGGAATGTTGCTGCCAACAATAGGTGTAGAAGGATTGTTTCTCTCAAAGTCCGGCACTTCATCTTTTCCAATTTCATCATCATGATTATTCATGTCCACAGCATAAAATTCATCAGTTAACATATCTTGTTGGTCTTCTTCTAGATTATGATCCTCCTTGATAGGTTTTTTATCCATGTAGACTCTTAATATAAGTGGTCTCTCTGCTCCTCCCAAATACACAAGCAAACTAGGCTGATCAGTTATTTTAAATAGTAAGACCTTCTCATTATGAAAAAAAACTGGGAATGTAACTCAAGAAAAGATCTTTCGGTTGACAATTGTATCCACATTTTTGGTTGACTAAATTCACAAAATCATCATACAAAATATTTCTTTCGACAGTCATTCCTATCGACCCCCCACCCCTCCTCCCGGTTTCTTACCGTCCTTCCAACGCCAAATATATCAATTTTTCTTCTCAACCCATTCACCACGACAATCAATACCTACAAATAATCCATTCATTTATTGTACCTGAAGAAATTAATTAAAAAATAATTAGTACTAATGAAGAAATGTGTAAGTCATATGTTGCTACATATGACTATTCTGTGGTGAGATGTAAGTCATATGTTGCTACATATAACTATTATGTTGTGACAAATAAATCACATGTGGCAACATGTGTAAGTTATATGTCGCAACATATGACTATTCTGTTGTGAAATGTAAGTCATATGTTGCTACATATAACTATTCTGTTGCGAAACATAAATCACATGTTGTGACAAAATGTATAAGTCATATGTTGCAATATATGACTATTCTGTTGTGATATGACAGTCATATGTTGCTACATGTGTAAGTTATTTGTTGCAATATATGTCTATTCTGTTGCGATTGAAATAACCTTTATGTTGCTACATAAGACTATAATTTATTCTAATAGTCAATTGTTGTAACATATATAGCCATATGATGGAAATGCGAATGCAAATTATTGAAAAAATTACAGGTACCCAAATGATGATGAATGATTTCAAAGAACTATTAATTTTATTTACGAAAACAATGGTGTGTGAACCTAATTATTTATGAAGTAATTTCAATTGATACAGAACAAAATCTGGTCCACTGATTAGATTAGCTAAATTTGATTCAAAAAGAAGAAAAGAAGAAGAAGAAAGCTCAAGGACTAGTAGCCAAGACCAACAGTGTATGAAAAGAAGAAGAAGAAGAAGAAGATGAAGAAAATGGGAAGAAA
>NW_026035292.1:0-235 GCF_019186545.1 Solanum stenotomum
ATTGGGGTCAGAAAACGTTTTCGTAGTAACTTGGAATTTCCCAACCTAGTCAAGATTTGGACAAAATCGGAGTCAAGTTAAAGACTTTCTTTGACTTGCTTCTTAACTCCTAAAATTGACTTCGAACTTCACTTGACTTTGATCCTAACTTTCCTTGAATTGGAGTATGGATTTGAGGGTAATGATCTCATGTTTAAGGATGAATTTGTGATGTTTAGGTGTACCTTAGAGTGTT
>NW_026035293.1:0-1568 GCF_019186545.1 Solanum stenotomum
AGTTATTTAATGATAATGCTGGTATTGAGAAAAAGTTAAATTTCTGTTAACTTATTAAAATGAATAAGTAAATTGAGTTTGGGTGATTTGAGGGTTTAAAATCATTATATAGGGCTTTGGGTAGAAGGCAAAATGACGTATTATTGAGTTAAAACAATTGGAAAAAGACCAAAAAGCCCCTGACTTAAAACTGCCGAATTGACTCACTGGAACGCCTAGACGGGGCCGTCAATAGCACCACGGCCCGTCTAACGGGTTGTGAAGAAATTCTGTTCGATATGGCTTCACTATTTCGGGCATAAATTTTTACTCTGAGCTTGGAATTAAGCAAACTCGGTAGCGTTGAAAAGAGGACTCATATATCTTTAATCTGTTAGGTTATAGGTCACCTAATTCTTTATGTATTAAAAGATATGATTGTTTGAAGTTGATCCTAAACTCTAAGTCTGATAAACCACCTTCATGGACGACTTCACGGTCCGTGTGGGGCTTCACGGGTTGTTTAGACGCATGCGGTCCTTGACCAGTGACTAGGGGAGGACCCCTTCTGATTTAGGCCACTTGAAGACCCCTTTGATGACCCGTCATCATCACCATGGGCCATCTAGGCGTCCGTCAAAGTGAAACCTGCCCCGACAGAATCTAGAAACCTACCACGAGCCCATTAAGGAACGGTGATCCTATTCACGATCCGTCTAAGGGATCCGTGGAGGGTTTCATGGTCCACTTTTTTCCTACTTGACCCCTTTTTAGCCTTTATCGAATATGAGGTGTTACATAGTCGATGTAATAATGATTGGTGATGATGATTACAAATAATGATTAATGGTAATGACTATTGATTTTGATGATTAAAGATAGTGGTGGTTGTGGTTGAGTTAAGGATTGTTATTGATGGTGTTGGTAGTTGTGGCTGAAATGGTTGTTATGGGTAGTGGTGTAGCTACAACCATCCAAAGGTAATGACTATTGATTTTGGTGATTAAAGATAGTGGTGGTTGTGGTTGAGTTAAGGATTGTTATTGATGGTGTTGGTAGTTGTGGGTGAAATGGTTGTTATGGGTAGTGGTGTAGCTACAACCATCCAAAGGTGTCCAACTAGACAACCTTCATCGGAAAATTACATTGTATATATATGTCAAATTCTACATTTAAAGATATATATTTAAAGTTTGAAATACACTATTTTTTTTGTTTTATTTTGACAGCCATACACCATTATTCTTTGACACCCATAGTAAAATTTCTAGCTCCGCCGTGAACTGTCATCTTTGAAGAAATTCTTAAATAGATATTTTAATGATATTAAGACTTGTCATAGATCTTAATCATTAAAACTCATTAAATAGTTACAAAATAAGGAAAACAAATACACTTAATGATTAAGATTCAGACCTTGAAACAGGGGCGGAGCTACAGTGTCTTGAGGGTGTCCAATTCGTCGGAAAATTATACCGTACACCTAAGTAAAATCCTGTTCAAAATGGTTAAATTTAATATTTTGGACACCCTTGTCATAATAAGCTATTGCGGCTCAGCGGTTGGAGGCTCCCTTGTTGAGCTTTGAC
>NW_026035293.1:2268-3811 GCF_019186545.1 Solanum stenotomum
TTTTTTTTTTGGTTAAAAGTAGGCTTTTATTTAATTACTGTAGGACCTCATTACATCATTAGACTTAATGTCCAAATTCTAGAAAAAGAAAGCAACTAAAATAAAGGCCAGCCCAAACCGACAAGCCCTCAGTTCCTTCTCTCTAAACACTTTCCCAATAGATATCCTAATCCGCCTCCACTGAACTTTCCTATTCCTGATATGCTCCGCCTTGGACGAACCTTCAGCTCCACCGGTATCGACAATGTTGGTTTAGGCTTGGATCGAGCTTATTCTTCAACTGTCAATAGTAAGTAGATCCTTTGCTCGTTGCCTTGAAGGCTCTCTGTAATATATGTGACAAAATTAAGCTTTAGCCTTCCCATCCCCTATCTCCTTTGCAGCGATATTCTTACGTAAGGGCAATTTAGTTTATCACTGTTAATGATCTTTCTCCCCTTTATATCCATGTCCCCAAATTCTATAAAATTGCAATTTCCTTGATCTATTGCTCTGTTTGCTAAGTAGTCTGCTAACTGATTTCCCTCTCTCATTATGTGCACAAATTTGTGATCTTTTCCAATTAGACAAATTTTATTTCCTTGACTGTATCACTGATGCACCATGGTATCTTCCATTCACCCTTTAACACTTTGCATAATAGCAGCGAATCTGTTTGAAAGATGATGTGATTATGTTGTGTACCCTTGCAATGTTTACTCGCTTCTAAAATTGCTTTCGCTTCTGCCTCCGTGCTCGTACTGCTTTGAATAGTTGCCGCTTCTGCATAAATCATGTCTCCTTTGTCATTCCTTAGGCAAAAGGCATAAGAGCTCTGCCCAGGATCGCCTTTAGACGCCCCATCCGTGTTATATTTACACCATCCTGCAGGAGGGCATTCCCACTTGATCAGTTTAGTTGTCAGTTCTGGACAATACTCCTCTAGTTCCTTCAACATATCTGACCAACTTACTGAGCACTTCATGTTAGGCCTCCGAACCTTTACCAACATGTGCATATGCCTTGTAATATTGTGTATACTTCTTTGTGCGGATAGATTCTTCCCTTCGTGCTTTTTCCTGTTCCTTCTTTGCCATAGTTCCCATATTACAAAACTTAGTAGTGCTCTGTAATAAGGTCTCATATATGCTTTCCCACTCGTATCCCACCACTTCATGACGATTTCTCTTAATGATAGACCAGCTATATTGATACCTGCAAACGAGCAAAAGTAGGACAATGTCCTGTTAGCAAAAACGGAATTTAGAAACACGTGAGTCATTGTCTTCTGCTCTGGTTGGTCACAACACCAACATCTAGATGGCCCATGTATTCCCCATCTCCTCATTCTATCATCCACCAGAATCTTGAACTTCCACAACCTCCACATTAGAAATGTCATTTTAAAAGGCACTCCTTTCGTCCATATCCACTTGTAGATCTTATTAGGCTCTTCCCTATGTCGGATATAATTCCACGCTGACTTGATTGAAAAAATTCCCGAAGTATCTAGCATCCACACTGGTTGATCATCTTCAACTCTTCCCCTTGGAGGTGTCACCTG
>NW_026035294.1:0-3807 GCF_019186545.1 Solanum stenotomum
ATTGATCTTCGACAATTCTTTCTTTTTATTCAAATTTAAGATCGAAATATAATCGAGTTCACAAAGAGAGTTAAATGAGTAAAATTTGTAAATTGAATTAATATAGTCAAAACAAATTAAAGCATTCGTCATCTTCCTTAGTCAATTTACCGTACCTTAATTTAAAATCAAAGTTGAATTTTTCACAAAGAAGTTGTTGAAAAACTTAGAACATTTGGTGCATTAAAAGTGACACTTTAATTTTTCTTCAAATATATACTATACTAAAAACAAAGAAATATATTATTATAAAGCATAATTATTATTCACTACTATGATTTTTCATCTCAAATGACCTCCAAAGCATACAATCAATTGTATTAAAATTCATTTTTTGAATAAATTTTTTCTTTAACATTTAAAATATCTTTTATGGTCCCCTTAATGTCTGGAAAGAAAGAAACAAACTTTTGACGTAGAATAGAAGTAGTGACACGTAAACCCATGTAGGTATGTGTATTTGGCATTCTCATTAATCAACACATACATATTTCTTTATTTTGTTTTCCTTTCGAGGTTTGATATTCACGTTGAAGTTTTGATTAATTTAAATTTGTGTTATATAAAATTTGTATATGTCATAATCTTGATGAATAGAGTTATCTGATATTTCCTACGTTGCTGATGGAAGGTGATAAATATCATGTGAAATTAATCGAGGTGTACGTAAAAGCTTGAACTGATCATATATAAAAAAAGTACCTATATTTTTTTAATTAAAATTTTATTTTTGCTGATCAATTTTGATTATATATCAACCTAACTTTAAAATGAATTGGTTTTGACGATCATGTATATTAAGTTAATAAATACTACAAATTATTAACACACTCAATTTAATTAGACGGTTCATAGGGGAAGTGGACTCCAATCATACTTCACTGTTTTTTAATATCCAACTTGTAATATATTGGACTAAAATATAGCATATATTTTAGAGAGTAGCGTATCATATATCTACTTAACTCTGGATCTTTGCCATTAAGGATAGTGATGAAATGAATAATTTTTTTTATCTTTAATCAAATTTCAAATTCGAATTCGGAGAGAAATTCTAATGAAAAATACTTTTTTTTAATGAACTTTATGCGATATGAATCTAAATAAATTAACTCAAAACAAAATTTAATATTAAGATTAATGATGCAAACTTGATGGAGATGCAAAAGTAAAATATGAGGTGGGGGCAATGATCAAAAGGATCTTTTTCATTAGAATCTTACAAGCAATCTTTTAATTGGAAGAGAAATGGCAACTTGACAAGAAAGGTATCTAATTTGTGTTGTGTGGGGGCAATATAATGCATCTTTTTTATTAGAATCTTGCAAGCAATATCTTTATTTATCTCATCTTTCACTTATTTTCCATTGTCAAGTCTTTGTTTATAGTAATATAGTTTAAGACAACTTGTATCAAAGGTTTAGATATATTCATTGATTTTAATTCGAATTATATATAAAGTTTAAATAAGGGGTTATAATAGTTCTAAGTCATACGTAACTCTTGATTCTGAATTTATTTGTATCAATCGATCTTTCTACTAGTTGAAAGTATGATGTAATATATAGTTGATTTGTAAGTCATTTTTTTTGCTACACGAACTTGTTACTCTTATATTGAATGTCATAAATATTCATCGATCGTTGAGAATTCAATAAGTTTTCTCCTAGCGTCAACTATTGCATTCATAAAAAGTATATGCCGACATTATTTATAAAGAGATAATTTCTATCTTTAAATAACATAAATATATCGTTGATTAATTTTATTTGATGATGAACTAGCGATGAATTATGATATACTTATATTAGTTACTCCTATTATTTATTTATACCAACAGACTAGCAATAAATATTATTTTTTTAGCAAATATTAGAGAGTTAATGTTGTATCGAATAGATTTTCAGTAACATGGGATATTGGGGTTAATTATTAGATTAAAATCATAGTGACTTACACTGTTTTGATTCAACCAGAAATATATAGGAATTTGTGGCGGAGGTGGGGGGGGGAGGGGGTGGACTAGACTTGCATTAGTTTAATTTTCCATATCAATTAAATATTTTAATTTTTTTTGTCGTGACTTCTTCACTTTTGAGTTATTATTTCTTTTCTCGAACTCCTTTGATATTCTTGTTCTTAAGATGAGGGTCTATCAGAAATAATCTCTCTACTTTTCAAAATATGGATAAAGTCGGCTATGCACTATCTTCTTGAGACCTCATGTGTGGAATTACATTGAATATGTTATTATATATAATTAAATATTGTAATTAGTTATAATCAAGTTGATATTAGTTGGTTGTTCAACAACAAAAATACAGATAAGATAAATATAAAATTTTCCATCACTTGTACTCTAATTAATACAGGAGGAAAAAAGTCCAATATGTCTGCTCATTGGTTGTTGTAGAATATCAACAAACAAATAGTTTTTTTTTTAATAAAAAAATTGTGGTTATAATTAATTTAATTACATCATGGAACTAGGATAATTTTAGCTAGTTAGTGTTGATGCTTATATAGGTTTAATGAGTTCTTCATGGTGTATTTCATAATTTGGGCCACTTTTATTTTGGTCAATCTCATAGCCTTAATTCGAAGGTAGATATTGAATACAAGAAAATTAGTTGATACTTAGTCCAAGGATGTTAATAGAGTTGAGTAATCAATGTTAACTTCTAATTAGTGGATACTAATTAGTCCAAGAATATACTGTTGATCATTGATTATTTGTCCACTATGATCCAAATATCAAGTCTAGCGCCATCATAACATGGCTAGTTTTTATTTGCTTAACAATTCTGTTATGTTTCAATGATAGCAACTGATAACTAATGACTTTTGATTTTGGTTCCTATTAATGTCCTATGAGCTATGAAGTCCATTTGTAGTAGGAATGGTACTTGAAAATTCAAGAGTTGTTTGTATACTATGGATTGGTTCATGTGTTTGACATACAGTAAGGATTATGGTGGAATTATAAATAAGTAGTTTTTTATTCATAATCAGGGTTTTCAGATTTGAGTCTTGTTGAATACAAAGGCAATTGTCCAATAGAGGATTAATGTGGTGGCTGGATATAATTCGTCCATCCTTAGCTTGAGATCTTGATTCGAGAGTTGAATATGGAAAAAAAATCTTGTTCAAGAGCGTTATCTCCTTAAATGAGTTTTACGTAACGTGAATTTGAAATAATAAGTGGAAAACAAACTGTATCCTATTTAATCTCATTTATTTCCACATGAAGGCACAAAATCCTATTCAGTGTTTTGACTTTGTATATAAATTACAGAGTCATGTAGAGACACTTGTTCAAAAAATTTGGTAGTTGCGCTACAATTTCTCTCTTCTTTTGAGTTAATTATGGTAATACATTTGTTGGTTTTATTTGTCCCGAATTTCTTATCATAAATAGGTTTTCCTTTTAGGAAAAGGTTTTGGATTGGCTAGTCCTTTTCTTGTAGGAAAAGGTTTAGGACTCTATAAATAGAAGTTTGTTCCTTCTAACTTAATCAGCATTCACAATGTAGTCATAGGGTTTTGAGAGTTGTGGTTATGGAGGAGAATTTTGTGTACCTCCTTGTATTCCGAGTGAATTGATTGAGGTTGTTTTTCTCTATATTTTGTACTCTCATATTTATAGTGGATTGCTCATCTCCTTTGTGGACGTAGGTCGATTGACCGAACCACGTTAAATCTGTCTCTTTTGGTGTGCTTCTCATTTGTCTTCTTACTCGTGGTTTTTCGAGGTTTGCTTTACTAGCT
>NW_026035295.1:0-275 GCF_019186545.1 Solanum stenotomum
CAAAAAGAACACAACTCTTCAATTAATATGAACTCTTTTTTTTTTTGACTAATTTTTATGCATTCTTTATTTTCTTGTACTCAAAAACAATGAAAGACCACTACTGTTTATAGTTAAGAAATTCTTCCCTACAATGAGTAAGAAGACAACAGAGTACTCCCTATGTCCCTAATTACTTGTTCATTTTTCCTTTTATAGTTGTCCCTAATTACTTGTCCATTTTGACAAATCAAGAAAAGACAAAAATTTTTTACCTATTATACCCTCAATTAATT
>NW_026035296.1:0-804 GCF_019186545.1 Solanum stenotomum
TTGCATACTTAGAAGAATTGAAGACCTTCAGCCTATATACTTGGAGGATTTAAAGACTTCACCTTGCATACTTGGAAGACTTGAAGACCTTCAGCCTGTATACTTGGAGGATTTGAAGACTTCAACTTGCATACTTGGAAGACTTGAAGACCTTCATCCTGTANAGGATTTGAAGACTTCAACTTGCATACTTAGAAGAATTGAAGACCTTTAGCCTATATACTTGGAGGATTTGAAGACTTCAACTTGCATACTTGGAAGAGTTGAAGACCTTCATCCTGTATACTTGGAGGATTTGAAGACTTCAACTTGCATACTTAGAAGACTTGAAGACTTCAATTTTAAAGAAACTTCAAGCATGTTGTTAACCGAACTCATTTTTTTTTAAGGTTTGCCCCCATCTATTGACCAATGAATACTTCGTACAAGTCTAAAGTTTGATGGGACAAAAGATAAAACAAAATACTTACCGCTTTGATTGTCATGTGACAGATCAAGTGGGAACATGTGGTTTTTTGACACTCATGCAACTGAACTTAGGATATATTCTAAGCGCCTACGTACCTCAATGAATAAGATCAAGTCACAACATAGTTCTAGGGGATTGAGTGAATTTTTTTTTTTTGTTTTTTTTTTTTTGTGCTGTACACAGTTTATACTCTTGCGGGCCAGGAGTGACATGCAGTTTAGGCTCGTACCTTAAGGAGCATCATCTTACTTCAAGGGTAGTACCTCTTTAGGAATTTTGCATTAATAGGACCGATCCTTACGCCATTTGTATCAACAAGCTTGTAAGCACCATGT
>NW_026035297.1:0-575 GCF_019186545.1 Solanum stenotomum
TCAAATAAAATATGTAATTTTTTTATTTGAATTTATATGTCATTGATGTAATTACATATATTGAGTAATGAAGAATTAATGTCTAAATTATGTGACACCTATGAATTTTGGAGTGTAAATCAGATTAGTTATATGATTTTAAAAAAATAAAGCGGTTAATTATTACAATTTATAATACTTTTTATATATTTTTTAAATGATATATATATCTTTATGATATTGATATTAGTATTATATTAGATTAAATTTTATTATTTTTAAATTTATGATCTCAATTGTCAGCCTATGCCACATTATAAAATGTTTCAAAGTAGATATCAGATTTACAAAAATGTCGATGCCAGCTAAAGTAATAAAATAACATCTAAGGGCATGAACCTATATATGTATATATAAAGCTGAATATAGACAATCTGATGTGGCATCTCTCTATGACCAGTATTTCTATTCATCTTTTTTCTCCTTTTTTTGACATTTTATCTTTGCTTTGTATTTCTTATTTGTATTTTTTTAAAAAAAATATTTATATCATACCCGATTAATTATCCCCTTTATAACATCCAATACACTAATAT
>NW_026035298.1:0-306 GCF_019186545.1 Solanum stenotomum
AAAACTTGTGGAATCTTGAACTCTCTTTTTTATATGTGTTGGGAGTAATGAAAATAAGGTGACGGGTTAAATTGCACAAATTGAATAACCATAATGATAAAGGCGGGGTTAATGAAAAAAAGACAACATGTTGATAATGGTGTTTGCTAGGGGTGTACATGAGCGGGTTGGTTCGGGTAATTTTCAAATATCAAACCAAACCATTTGTGTCGGATTTTTAAATCTATAAACCAAACCAAACCAATAAAACTCGTGTTTTTCAACCTCGGGTTTTTTTGGATTTTCGGGTTTTTCCAGTAAAGTATT
>NW_026035299.1:0-369 GCF_019186545.1 Solanum stenotomum
AGATGATTGTTTTTTTTTTCTTTCAAAGACTTCTCAATGTTCATGTAATTCCATTATTGATATTTTCACTGTACTATTTCATTGGTTCACATATTAAATTATTGATGTTAGCTTATATGATTTAATTTTTGTTCTTTTTAAAGATATGTTCCTTCAAGTACTAAACCATTAAAAAGCCATGTTGCTGTCTTTTACCTTACCAAATAGAAGTTCTCCCTATTTTAGGAGTTCTACTAATTACTAGAAAGTAATATTAAATAGTTTTAGGAGAGTTGTAGTTGTTTTNGTTCATGAGTCCATTTTAGTAATGTTGGAATTTGAAGATATGTATTTGATAGCTACATCTGGTTCATTATTGTGTGTGATTTT
>NW_026035300.1:0-536 GCF_019186545.1 Solanum stenotomum
GATAGATAAAACTTCTTTTTTGACAGTACAATAATTTTTTTGTGCGGAATTCCAGATTCCTGATGTGAAACGAACTAATTGCTCTGTAGATTCAAGATCTACTTTTTGTTTAAGAATTCCTCCATAGCCTGCATCAGAAGCGTCAGTTTCAACAATCATAAATGCATTTGGATTGGGGATCCCTAAACATGGAATGGTTTGTACAAGAGCTTGGACTTGGATGACAGCTTGGGTTTGTTCAGTACTCCAAGGGACTGGATTTTTTCTAAGTCTCTTATACAATGGTTCACAAGTTTGTCTGACTTTTGGAATAAAATCAGCTACGTAATTTAGACTTCCTAAGAATCTCTGAAGTTGGGTTTTGTCAGGGATTTCATTAGGGAATTTAGAAGAGAATTCTATGGCTCTGCAAATAGGTTTATAAGTGCCTTGGTAAAGGTCATGACCTAAAAACCTAATGGTGGTTTGAAATAAAACCATTTTCTTGGCACTAACAACCAAACCATTATTTTTTATAACTTTGAAGAATGTGTTAA
>NW_026035301.1:0-766 GCF_019186545.1 Solanum stenotomum
TCATCTTTTGAATTGAGAAGACTAGCGCTAAGCATAATTTTTTAATCGGTGAATAGTTCAGCTCATTTGGTGTCATCGTTCTACTCAAGTAGTAAAGAGAGTTTTCTTTGCCTTCACTATTCTCTTGAGCTAACAGGGCTCCTACGGACCTTTCTTGTGTCGCAATGTAGAGTATCAATGGCTTTCCAGGTATAGGGGCTGCCAAAACTGGAGGTTTTGCTAGATATGACTTGATACTTTTAAAGGCATCGCTACATATTTCGTCCCAATTAAAAGGAGCGCCTTTCTTCATGAGATGACCGAATGGTTGGCATCGTCCTGCTAGGTTTGAGATGAACCTCCTCAAGTAGGCTAGCTTTCCTTGGAGACTTTTTAACTCATGAATGTTTTGAGGTGCAGGCATCTTCAATATTGCATCAACTTTGGCTTGATCAATTTCAATTCCTCGATGTCTCACAATGAAGCCAAGGAACTTTCCAGAAGTAACTCCAAAGGCACACTTCAATGGATTCATCCTTAGTTGATATCTTCGAAGCAGCTCAAACACCATTCTTAAGTCTTTCAAATGATCACTCCTCTTTATGGATTTTACCACCAGGTCATCCACATAACATTCAACATTTTTATGGAGCAATTCATCAAATATATTTTGCATAGCCCTTTGATATGTAGCACCAGCATTCTTTAAACCAAATGGCATCACTTTGTAGCAATAAATACCCTTAGGTGTGCGAAATTCGGTGAGTTCTTCATCCTTTGGAGCCAT
>NW_026035302.1:0-663 GCF_019186545.1 Solanum stenotomum
TGGTTAAGGGTTTAATGTTTAGGTTTTATGGTTAAGGGTTTAATGTTTAGGGTTTAGGTTTTGGGTTTGAGGGTTTAAGGTTTAGGGTTTAGGGTTTAGGGTTTAGGGGTTAGGATTTAGGGTTTAGTGTTTAGGGTTTAGGGTTTATGATTTATTGTTTAGGGTTAGGGTTTAGGGATTTAGGGTTAGGGTTTAAGGGTTATTATTTAGGGTTAGGGTTTAGGGTTATGGTTTTGGGTTTAGGGTTTAGGTGTTTAGGGTTTAGGGTTGAGTGTTTTGTGGTTGGGATTTAGGGGTTAGGTGTTAGGGCTTAGGGTTTACTATTTAGGGTTTATGGTTTATTGTTTAGGGTTTAGGGTTTATGGCTTGTGGTTTAGGGTTTAGGGTGTAGGGTTTAGTGGTTAGGGTTCGGGGTTTATGGCTTAGTGTTTTTAGTTTGGGATTTAGGGTTTAGGGTTTAGGGTTTTGGTTTAGGGGGTTAGGGTTTATGGTTTAGGGTTAGGGTTCGGGGTTAGGGTTTAGGGTTTAAGGTTTAGGGTTTAGGGTTTATGGTTAAGGGTTTAATGTTTAGGGTTTACGTTTTAGGTTTTAGGGTTAAGGGTTTAGGGTTTAGGGATAGGGGTTTAGGGTTTAGTGTTTAGGGGTTTGGGTTTAGGGTTTAGG
>NW_026035303.1:0-543 GCF_019186545.1 Solanum stenotomum
TGGAAGATTCTTACGGGTATTTCCTCAGAAAAACATGGACATTCAAGGGACTCGACTTTATTATTAGCAATGAATTTGAGGGAGAACAAAGATACCACTGGACTTTCTACTCTTGACGCAAATCAGTCCTGAAAGGAGTTAAATGAGTTTGTGTAGATTCCTCTGCTATGAAGCCGACTTTGGTTGGGAAAAGCCATCATGGGTGAGCACTATTAGCAAAAATGTTGAATTCATTAGTCTGATTGATACGACAAATGATGGGATAGAAGCATGGGTAAACACAGGGGTGTGAGTCATGGGATTTTTCATCGTATTGCTTACCCACATCTTGGTTTGATATAAACACAGGGTGCGAGTCATGAAATTTTGCTGATTTAATCAAATTTTCTCCTTATAAGTAGAAATAAACTTGCAGGACTGAACAATCTATATGCACAAGACATAAAGGCTTGACTTTCATAAACAGGAACCACTGATGTAAACTCTTCACGAGACACGATGGAGCATTATAACAAAAGTTCAAACTAATTCACCCACAGAAGA
>NW_026035304.1:0-544 GCF_019186545.1 Solanum stenotomum
TCTTCTATCCTTTGATTCATCTGCTAAATTAGTTAACCTTGATTGTATTTGTACAAGTAGTTTCAAACTTCTCAGAGTGCTATACATAGACTCTCCTGGTTTAAAGGTGATCTCAGATAGTATTGGGAAACTATGTTCCTTGAAGTACTTAGGCATAGGACGGAAGACATGTATTAAGAATTTTCCCCATTCGATAAGTCGTTTGCAGAACTTGGAAACAATAGATATGCCCATGTCTAGGTTTTATTCTGTGGAAGTTCCTAATGTCTTGTGGAAGTTAGAGAATTTACGGCATATACTTGGTTACATAAATTCCCCCCGCCTATTGAAGATTGACCTACCTAACAATCTCCAAACTCTAGGCAGCATGCCTGTTCATCACTGGATGCACCATGAAAACCTGACAAGAATGACTCATCTCCAAAAAGTTGGTTTACTCGTTGGAAGTGCTGATAACCTAGACATGGATCGATTATGTGATTCACTTGCAGAGCTTGAGAGCCTTCAATCCTTGTTCTTGGAAGTAGAGGATAGCGTGGAAATA
>NW_026035305.1:0-705 GCF_019186545.1 Solanum stenotomum
GTGATGATAAGTTTGAGAGGCTTGTTTGGAGTTCCTTCGGGTTTCTCATTCGCCATGTCACGTCTAGGCCCTAGGCTTGGGTCGTGACAAGCTTGGTATCAGAGCACTAGGTTGTTAAATCCTCGGAGTCCAACACACCACGTTGAGTAGAGTCCTAATCATGGTTGTGAAGCGCGCCACGACTATGAATGGGAGGCTACAAAACGTTTTAGGAAAGGTTTCCCTTCTTCATGATCTATGTCGTGCTTAGAGTGCGATAAGGTGATTCCTCCCTAACGCTTGTTCTTTGGATTGCTATATCATCATGCCAAACATGAGAGGAAGACGGGCCCGATCACTGGAAGAGCCACCCACCAATGGTGAGCTCCGTGATGCACTCACCATGCTTGCACAAGTGGTAGCTAACCAAGTGCAACAAGGAGCCCAAGCTCCTCGAACTACCACCCCGGGGGAAAGGGTGAGAGATTTCATGAGGATGAACCCTCCGGTCTTCCATGGTTCAAAGGTGGATGAGGACCCGCAAGAGTTCATCGATGAGGTATGCAAAATTTTGACCATTATGGATGTCGGTGCTTGTGAGAAGGCGGAATTGGCGGCCTACCAACTCAAGGGGGTTGCTCAAATTTGGTTTGATCAATGGAAGGGTGAGAAAGGTAATGGCTATGTGGTGTTGTGGGGGGAGTTTAAACTTGCTTTCCTTAATAG
>NW_026035306.1:0-433 GCF_019186545.1 Solanum stenotomum
ATTTCATAATACCGACTTCCGAATGTCTGTAAAAATTAAATAGTATGTAATTAAAATACCGACCTCATGAGGTCGGTATTTTTATTTCGACTATTAATTAAAGCGACATCCGGAGGTCGGTATCTTTATTTCATCTAATTACTTTTAAAAGCGACATCCGGAGGTCGGTTTGCGGTTTCCGGGTAAACCAAATTCCGACCTCAAGAAGTCGGAATTTTTCCCAGAAAATGAATTACAATAAAAACCGACCTCTTGATGTCGGTATTATTTTCTCTTTTTGATTTAATTTTTTTTAAATCGTTTTTCGGAGGACTATTTTGTGTTCTTAAAATTTAATGCGATATATATATATTTAATTAATAAAATCAACCTCAAGAGGTGAGTTTATATTAAAATAATTATTTTTATATATATAATTTAACTACACATCAAC
>NW_026035307.1:0-782 GCF_019186545.1 Solanum stenotomum
GAAAATAACATTTGCAAGTCATCATTCACTTTATATTTTTACTATATACTCTAAAAAAATCAATAAATATATATTTTTTAAATAATAATTTTCCTTCTCTTATATTTTCTATACGAAGTTTTGAGTTAAATATTGAAAATAAACATTTCACATATGAGAACTTTAAATATATTTTGGTACTTTTACTTTTTTGGGTGAATTATTTCATTATTCAATATTGATTTAAGTTATAGCAATTTTTTAATAATTAATTTTTATATTTTGAGAAATAGCAATTAAATTTTACTAATATTTTTCATTTTGAATAAAATTTAAATTTAAATTTCATATGATTGTTACTCTATTTTAAAATTATTTTTGTCTGTTACTATCCCTTAATATAATACTGTTATTTTTTATAGTGAATTTGTTTTAGTTTTAAATTTTCATTAGATTGTTGTGAATTTAGTAATTGTTTTAATCTATTATCAATAATATGTATATGTAATTTTATTTTGTTTATATTATTATATATAGAACTAATTTAAGGTAGCTTGCACAATATCTGTATTTTACTTTCATTGTTCATTATATTTAATATTTAATATTTTACTATGACATTAATTATGTGGATAAGAAACGTTTATATTTTCCTATTTTACTTCGTCTTGCTTATGCTCTCCTCCACAAATAATTTTTCGAATGGACTTTTTCCCACAGGTAATGTGAAACTATTCAGAAACACTTATGTAATGCCTCATCCCATATAACTTATAAAATTTCGAGGACTGTTACAATTTTAA